>NW_007726912.1:384878-459770 GCF_000696425.1 Galeopterus variegatus | reverse complement strand
GATAATGATGGTGATGATGATGATCTATCCTTTTCTTAATATCCTGTGATTGAGACTCAGTTGGTACCAAAATTGATGTGAATGGGACTGAAAGGCCTTTTGGTCTCCAAATATCTTCTCACCCCTTTGTGTCTGAAATTCCTCCTGTGGGTCACTCTTTTGGCTAACGGCAAGGGAAGTGTTGGAGAAGCAAAGGTGAGTTTGACTACTTCATCCCTCACATTTAGAGGTGAGAAGACAAGTGGACTACTGAGCCCTCCTATATCCCAGCTCTTGATACTGTCACTAAAGACAGGTTCCTGAACAGGAAGGGCCATAGATGTCTTTGAAGGTTTTAAAGTTTTCCCATGTTTTACATGAATAATTGGTACAGGAATAAACACATAACATGCAAGCCATTTCTCAATGCCTTATGTTGAAATCTGTGGACTGGCATGAGAATGCTGGCCTCGGGCTTTGGTGATTCATGTGTCATTCTTCACGTTAGCAATGGAAGCAGCAGGTGGTGTGAAAGAGCCTGTTCAGAGCAGCCAGATTTGTTTTGGTTGTCAGCTAAAACAGAAACCCCAGCATTCTGGACTTTGCAGTTTGTTAGTAGAAAAGCCACCAGGAAGCTCTGAGTTGATAATTTAGAGCAAAACTATTCCCTGATACAGCTGCAGAGCAGCAGGTGTCTATGACTTAAGCAAAGAGTAGCTTTAAAAAAATGGAATAGGGAAATGGAAGAACTTTATTTTTGGCACATGTCAGTATGGCTGAGGATATGAGAGTTTGCTTTTTGTTCCTCTGTATTCCTTTTTTATGAACTTGTTTACACTTATGTAAGAGAGCATTTTATTCAACTCACCTCAATTTAAGAGCTTTTATTAAGCACCTACTGTATGCTAGACACAGTGTTAGGTGTTGGGGCTCTTCATTCCCTGTTTTAGATTTTGGTGTGGAGACGGACATGCATATAGCTTCATAGTAATGGAACAAAGAAACTCCTTCAGAGCACTGGACAAGGAGTGATTCTGATCATGGAGCAGGAGTAGACTTCTAGGAGAAAATGAACAGGAGCTAAAGGGATAAATAGAGCAGAAATGGATGAGAGGGAGAGAGTTCCAGGCAGAAGGAGTTGTCAGAAAAAAATCTGAAGGGTGTCAGAATGATTGAGGGTGGGAGGAAAAAAAATAGGGGTGTTCATTCCGTGTCTCTGTCTAATGGGTATGCTCATAGTTCAAAATGCAGAAGGTTAGACCACCTCTACCAAGTCATCTGCCTTGGGGGTCACTGAGCATAGACACCCAAACTGCAAAGGTGTGCAAGAACCTTTTCTTGTCCTGTGGAGTATGGGGAGAGCAGAAAGAATTGTCAAAAGGAGATGGAGACTAAGAGAAGCTATGAAAGACAAATGTACAGTAGTAAGAGTATAGAAAGGTAACTGGATCTAAAATAAGTAAATGAAATTTGATAACTTTTGTCTGTACATCTATTACTGTTTTAAAGATATAATGGGAAAATGTTATCCACAAGAGCCGTACGGATGTAAAATACCTGTGATTTACCTTAATCAGAAATTTGATGCAAACCCTAGATAAAGAAAACCACAAAATGCCATAGAAATTTTAAAAATAGGATTATTAAAATGATTGACTAAATGAATAAAGATAAAATGTTCATGAATGGGAACTCTAAACTTGTAAACATATTGTGGGTTTCCAAATTTTATAGGTTTAATGTGATTCCAGTTAAATTCGAACAGGATTTTTTTTTTTAAACTTATAATTCTAAGGATTCATTTGTTAGAATATATAGCCAAATAGAGAAGTTTTTAAAGTAAAGAAGTGCTATCTTACTAGGTAGTAAAATCTATCTAAAGCTAAAATACATAAAATTTTATATAGAAGCAAAATTACAGATAAATCAATCAAATGGAAAATAAATAATGAAACAAAACCCTGAAACAGACATTTAAATTTAGTTTATGATTAAGTAGAGATTTTTAATTAGTAATTAAAGGATTTGTTAATTTATGATGCAGGGACAATTAACTATATGGAAAAATTGTCTAATCCTTATAGCACACAATATGCTAAAATACATTGGATTAGAGTTAAATGTAAAGGAATAAATCACATGAAAATTAAAAAAGAAAAGTAGGCAAATATTAATATGTGATGGAAAAGACTTTTTTTCAAATAAAACAAAGGAAAAAACCATTACACAAAATTGATATATTTGACTATCATGCTTATTTTTAGTACAAAAAAATTGTGAATAAATTAAATGAAAAAATGGAAAAGCATGTGCCATATATAATTCCACAGGTTAGATACTTAATATGGAAAAAACCATTACACAAAATTGATATATTTGACTATCATGCTTATTTTTAGTACAAAAAATTGTGAATAAATTAAATGAAAAAATGGAAAAGCATGTGCCATATATAATTCCACAGGTTAGATACTTAATACATAAAAAAGTGTTAACGCCTTAGTCCATTGGGGCTGCCATTACAAGATACCATAGCCTGAGTAGCTTATAAACAACAGAACTTTATTTCTCACAGTTCTGGAGGCTAGGAGGTTCAAGATCAAGGTGCTGATCAAGACCAAGATCATGTCTGGTGAGGGCTGTTTTCTGGTTCATAGAAGGCACCTTCTAGCTGTGTCCTCACATGGGGGAAAGGGCTAGCTAGCTCTCTGGGGTATCTTTTTATAAGGGCACTAATCCCATTCATGAAGGCTCTACCCTCATGACTTGATAACCTTCCAAAAGGTCCCACGTCCTTAATACCATCAACTTGAGGGTTAGGATTTCAACATATGAATTTTGGGGGGATGTAAACATTCAGACCATGGCTAATACACAAAAGGTAAAAAATCTTAGTAGAAAAATGAAGAAAGGACATAGATAGACAATTGGCAAAAGATGACAAACAAAAGGTATACCAAGATTCTTGTTCAAAAAATCAGATTTGTAAAGAATTTGAAAATATATTATTTGGTATTTGTAACAGTAAGAAGAATGGAAATGCTGTCAGTGTTAATGGGAATTTAAATGCTTACATCCTATGGAAAGTGATTTAACGATAGTCGTCACAAGCCTTAAAAATGTTTATGCCTACTCACTAATTTCTCTTCTAGGAATTTATCCCAAGGAAATAATCAAAATCATTTGAAAAGACTAATATTCATATTCATTGGAATATGTTTTTCTCAGTGCTTTTTAAAAAATTGTAAATAATTGGAAATTTCCAAAATCTTCAAAAAGGGGATTGTCTAAATAAATTTATATATAGTATATTATGTAGCCTATACAAGTCATGCTGTACAAGACTTTAATGAGCATGGAAAATACTCCCCATTTACTTTGTGTTGGAAAAGAAGAAACCAAAGAGTGGTTTCTTGATCTTAATTTTGAAAAAACTTAGTTGTGTACATATTTACAGAGTTAACAATGGCAGCACATAGATCCACTTAACAGTGATTATTGTTGGGTGGTAGAATTAGAGATTATTTTAATTTCGTTCTTTGTATTTCTCTGTTTTTCAAATTTGCTACAAAAAATTTGAAATTGAAAAATAAACACACACTCTACACATAGATCCACTTAACAGTGATTATTGTTGGGTGGTAGAATTAGAGATTATTTTAATTTCATTCTTTGTATTTCTCTGTTTTTCAAATTTGCTACAAAAAATTTGAAATTGAAAAATAAACACACACTCTGTTTTCAAAAGCCCAATCTCAATGCACAGAGCATTCTTTCAGAAACAGTGCATTAGAGCATTTAACAGTTGGAGTGGAAAATCTGGAAACATGAGTGCCGGTGTCAGTGCAGATGGTGCCAGGACGTTGGTCCCCTGGATTCATGGCAGACTGGAAGACCCAGAGGCCCCATAGGACAGAGAGCATGAACAATCTGCAGAACAATTTGAAGTCTTCCCCTCCTTGATCTCTGCTCTCCCAGCCCTGCCATGCACACCCCTAGACCCAGAGGAAGGAGTTGGGGTTGACGCAGGAACTGAAGGGCTGGTGAAGCGTGAGTGGGGCCGAGCTCCGGCCCTGCGGATTGAACCACACCTTGTGCATACTCCCCAGCTGCTGTGACCTTAAGAAATACCTTTTATGTATGACAGTAGAAAAGTGCTTTATTCTTTGAGCAGCACTTTGGAGACTGGAAAATCAGAGGGAGTGGCAGTTAACATGAACTGAGTAACTTAACTCAGAAGACCAGAAGACCTTCATCAAAAGGAGTTGGCATGAAAAATGAGAGTTCCCAGTGCCCCGAATTAAAATGAAAGGGGTCGTCTGCAAGTGAGCTGGAGCTGAAAGTAAGACCTGAACAGAACACAGGAGGACTGACATTAAACAGGCTTAAGGTTGGCCATGTTCTACTCAGACTCTCTCTCTCTTCTCTCTCCTTCTTTCCCTCCCTCCCATTCATATTTATTGAGCATCTACTGAGTACACCAAACCCTGGAAGCCCCGGTTCCAGCCTTCAAGCAGCTCAGATCCTTCACAGTTTAGGAACTCTGTAATTGGCTCATATCCTCTTTCAGGGTCGCCTGGTTCCTGTCTTCCTATTCTTCCCTGAAGGGTAAAGTGACTGATGATCTCTGCTCTCTCCCATGATAGTCAGTAGACTGTAGGATTTAACCCTCTTCTCCCGTGAAGATGACTAATACTGGGAAGACAGAAAAGAATGGAATTTCCTGGGTTAGTGGGGTAAGGTTTAAGGGGTGGGATGGGAGAATCTTCTTAAAATGCAGATTCCTGGGCCCATATCCACATATTCTGATAGAGTAGATGTAGGGTAGGGCCCAGACAATCTGCAATTTTAACAATGCCCTTGGCTGATTCTGGTCCTCCACACTTTGAGAAATGTTGAGTCTTTGAGTCCTTGTCATATTAACATACTCTTTGCTTCTCTCAGTTTTAGGTGACAGATTCCATCTGTGGCCCTGAGAAGCTTCTGTGAACAACTGTGGAGTTCAATTCAGCCGCATATTTTGACTCACCTTCCTATTTAGCTCCCTACTCCTGAACCTCCAATGTTGCTGTTCAAGTTGATCAGGAAAAAGCATTTTCGAAGGGACTTGTTCAAAATCTTCTAGGTTTCAGGGAAAGTCCAAAAGAGATTTTCTGTTTTCTCAGTAGAGAATTTCAGAGAGATCTTCTGTAGGTCAGTAATGAAGGAAGCAAAAGCATACAAGCCAGGCTTAGCTGTCAAGAGGGAAATTTGCACTGATGAGGGCAGAATTACCCTCTGACATTCACATGTCTTCCAGGTAGGCTGTGGCAATGTATCCAAGCTAGAGAGACAGCACTTGAGCATCTTTGTGCTTTTGCCTCTGTTCACTTGCCATGTCCTGTTCTCCCACACTTCTGTTATTTCTATTTCAGTGCCGGCTGTGGTTCTTATTCTAGTTAAGTCAGATTACCTGCTTCTCAGATCTCAATATTGGCTGAGTTCAGGGACTTGGTTTATTATGTTTTCAAACCTGACCTTGACCTCCTACCTCTGATCTTGAAGATTATCTGATTCAGGCATCATTTCCTGGTACTGGTACTTAGCATAACTGAGAATGGTGATAAGATGTGATATGCAGTGGCCCTAAGTTTTGGTTCAAAAGAGAATCGATTAGAGCCTGGACATCTCTAGAGCATTGGCTTTAGGAACATGTGATCAGGGTTCTCTAAGAAGCTTTGCTAGTTTGACAGACACATTAAAGTTCTGCCATGATGGAAAGTCTGGGGTCTTGCCTCTGGACCTTTTATCAACAAGTCGCAAGGTACAACCTTTCATTAACTTTCTATCTTTATGTGTTTTATTGTATAATAATAATAAAAAAAAGCACATGCTCCACTTGGATTGGAGAAAGCTGAAGATCTTACACTCCACATGTGATAGTTGGCAATTATTTAACCAGGGTCTGAGATGCATCGATAAATGGCATTTCATTTTGGATTCATGGTGAGGCTTATACAGAGTGGCCAGGAGGGCTGCTGATTCCTGAGATGGGTAAACAGACCCATGCTGGTTCTGCTCTTGGTAGCCCATGTGAAATCACTAGGTTCTGTGGAGGAAATGACAAAAGGCATTGTCTTGCATGGGTTGGCAAGACACTTTCTCTTTTTCCTGGTCTGGACTACAGTTTGTAAGTGTTACTTCTGAGCTACTTCTGCAAAAGGTCTCATTCCCTGTAGCAATCTTCCTACATCAATCCACCCGGTTTTTCTGATTTTTTTCCCACGGAAATCTTGGAGCTTATTATCCACACTGTCCAATTTCCATCAAACATTTCTCATCCTTTCCTGTTTCTGATCTCTGCAATTTGATTTTGAGTGTCTTGAAAACCTGTTTCATATTGTTCTTTATATTGTGGAGATCAACTTTCTATCATTTCTCCCCTACTTCTGCCCCCCTGCAGGTCTCCTTTTTCATTTCCTCTGTCCTACACTCTGTCCCCAAGAGTGGAGAAGCTGTTAGGTTGAGTGTTCACAAGATGGAAGTCTGTTATTTGTGAGCACGGTCACTGTGCTTTGAAGGTCCACGTCACCTGCAGCACTGGCTTTGGTGCTTCTGGCTCCCATGTGGTAAGTGTACCTGGGCAGGAGGCTCTTTCTTTTTCTTCACATGTTAGTGTTCTCTGGGCCTTTTTGGACTGAGGCCTGAGCCTCTTGGATTGTTGTTGGAGGGGGTGGAGTTATGTTAGAGGTGTGTGTGTGTGGAGGTGGAGATTTAAGATGAAAGCCCAGGCTGTGTGCTCTGAGTGAGCTATTACCAGAGAGCCCTGAGTGTGTCTTTAGCTTAATACCATCATAATATAGTCCAGACTGCACAAGAAATCTGAACATGACACAATTTCCATTGCTTTTTCTCTTGTGCAGAACTGAAGGGATAAGAAAATGAACAAAGTTATGAAGCAAAAGAAGGTGATCTTTAGAGTTGCATCTCAAAAAGTGATTGAGGTATTTGACAGTAATGGAAGAAGACATATTCCCCCTGTCTGGGAAGGGCTGGCCTGAGGCAGATTTGTCAAGTAGTTAGCCTGCTTGTCAGGGGCCTTATTTCCTTCTCAGTCATCTAGTTTCCTAATCCTGCCTTTAGGCTTTCCAGAATCTTCATGTTGTTTTCATCCTATTAGTTTTCAGTCAGGACTAACCCCCAGACACATTTGTTGCCCACCACTAAGGTAAAACAAATTCAATGCTTAAACAACAAGTGTGTTTCGAGGCATGTGCCTAGGGTCCATGAGAAATGCACTTCAGAACATTGTAGGGAAGGGGAGCTGGAGGATCATGCTGGGGTTGCTGTTCTGTAAGGGGTAGAAGAGGGAGCAGGGGAGCGACTTCACAGTTAAAGGGACCTTGGGATATGTTTCATTTCTGTTTAGTGCAGAGGTGAGGTCCAGGTCTGAGATAGGACCAATAAAGTGGCTATGTGCCCTCCCTGGAGGAAGAACATCAGCTTTCCCTGTGGAGGGTGATGAGGTCACAGGTGTGGCATCAGGGCAGCTGCCTGTGCAGTATAATCTGAGGGTGACAGAGGTCTTGTTGAAAAATCATTTCTCAAGGCCGGCCCATGGCTCACTTGGGAGAGTGTGGTGCTGACAACACCAAGTTAAGGGTTAAGATCCCCTTACCGGTCATCTTTAAAAAAAAAAGAAAAAGACAAAGAGAAATCATTTCTCCGTTGACCTACAATGGTGCTGGGAATGCCCACATTTCTACCCCTGTGGATTGAGTTATATTTTGCAAAACACTTGTCAAAAAATGATCAATTTAACTGGGAACTAATGTACATGTAATTAGCCTAACTAGGAATGGAAATATGTAAACTCATGAATACCTAGGAAACACAGGCATAGGTTACCTGGTAAAGCTCAATCTAGTCAGTTTTGGAAGGCCAGTGTTTGCCACAGGGGGCATATATAGAGATTTTAGGACTGAGAAGGGAACATAAAGTTTTTGGGTATTTGAGGAAGGACCAAAGGGGAAAAGCATAAGGGAAAGTGTCTACATACAAGTACTGAAGATAATCTTTTCTAACTTCAGAATTTTTTCACTCTTTATTTTTTCTGTGGCTATTTTTATTTGTATTTAAATATTTGGGGAGCAGATCAACTGCTTATTCTAAAGGGGGGGACTTTAATTAACTGCATATTAGATGATATTAGATTACCAAACTGGTTATCTCAGGCTTGTAACAGACATCTGTTCAGAGTAGGGAACTCCATTGATTGACTGTCTATGCTATCCAAATGAATAAGATAATTGATACACATCCTTAAAATCACTTCCTAATATCTATGATTTAGTTCTGGAGGTACCTATCTCTCCATCTGCTCTTCCTCCTGCAGTGCCTTCTTTTCAGTCAACTAAAGATGACATACTTATTACCATATTAGTTGCAATGGAATAAGCTATTCTGTAGTAACAAACATACTCTGAATTCAATGGCTAGGACAAAAGCTTTGCGTCTTATTCATGGACATACTATGTAGGTCAGCTGGGGTTCTCTTCCAAAAATGATGTAATGAATATATGGCACTGTCTCTGCCATTATCATCGATGAAGACCTTAGGCAAAGAGGTGGTTCCTGGTAGAATTTTTAAAAAGTGCAGGCCTATGAGATCAAATTAATTTGGGTTTGAATTCTGTGCATCAGCTTGATCCCTGTAGATGAAGATAACCTCATGGGGTTGTAAGGAGAATTGCATAATGTAACATTTATTAAGGTCCACATCCAGTGCCTGGCTCAGAGCAGATACTCGGCAAATGTTATTTTCCCTCACTTCCTATGTCTGCCTATGTTAGATACAGTGCTGGGAACAACAACATTATAACTCAAGTTCTTCCCAATATGCCATGCATAGATCACTTTTGGGGGAGGATACGTGGTGGTAAGCTGTGAAAATTTGCAGGCTAATCTCTTTAATTTACTCCTTTGGTTCCCCTTAGGACTTAACATTTACTAATAGGACTAGGAGTATCTCTGACCATCGGAATGCTGAGCTAAAGAAATAAACACATTGCCTCTTTCTGATTAATCTGGCTACTCCTTAGAGCAACTTTACAAGCAATAATATTCAGAGTGGTGATTATTTTTCTATAATGCCATAATCCTTTTATAAGTGCTTCCATCTGATGTGTAACCTCCTAAATCAGATACTAAAGAACAAATACCAGCCTTTGATTTGACAAGCCTCTCCTTCTCACCGAAGGGGGAAGAAACAACCCACCAAAAACCGTGATTCTCAACAGCTGTGAAGTGTTCCCCTCAGAATGAAGTCTTTCCGCAGTTGAGTGCTGAGGGCTCCTGTGCTTGATTTATTTCCTGAAGGAGCCACTGCTGATTATGGCATTTGGATTCAGTGATTGTTTTTTTTTTTTTTTTCTTATGAGCATGAGCTAGACGTGAAGTAGATATGGGAGGAGAAGGAATAAAGGGGAGGGAGAAAAATCTGAGGTGGAAACAAAGCAGCGGTGCAAGTGAAAAGAGTGTAGAGAGGAGGAAGGCCCATGGCAAGTGACCGCCTCAATTTCCTCAGCTCACAAAGACAAAAATCAAGACAGCCCGGGACCAGACACCAGTTACAGATGAAAACGGAAACTTGACTTTGAGTTTTGTAGGACTTGAGAGTTGTTTCTGAGTCCTGGGTCTGCCATTTTCTAGCTGTGTGCTTTTAACTGCCAAAATGACTTTTGTGAGATTAAAAAAAATTTGTAAGAACCATGTGGAATTGAAGGCACCATACAAATATAAGTCATTTGTAGTTATTTTACAGAAATGCATTGAGATGTGTATAGTGTTAGATTGAAAAACAGCAGGAGAGGCAAAGCTTGTACTCATTTAGGAAAGTTTCTGGATAGATATATATTATATATGACAAGTTTAGTGAAGAGTCTCAACTCACTGGGAGTATGATAGAAGTGGTTTTCTTTTCCTGAACAACTGCCACCAGCTGTGCACTGTGCAGTCTTTCTGCCTGGGAGCAAGATTTCTGATAGCCTCAGTCTGATTTCCTAAGTTCTCAAACACTTTTTGTTAACAAGCAGTCTCCAGTAAGTTCTGTGAGACTCAGTCCTGATTATTTGAAAACTGCAGCATTCTCATGCATAAGTTAAAGCCATTCTCCATTCTTGCCACCTCCTGTCTTTCCCCAGTGCTTAGATTTGGATCAGGAGCATGAAGGAGAGGAGAGGCTGAGGTCCCTACTTACACAGGGGTGTTACTGCCCTCTCTGGGGCTGGTCCCTACTGATAATCTAGTTATTTGCCTGTGGCCCAGTGAATTGGTTGCAGATGAGAGGCCCCCTTGTGGTCCTTTCTTGGGTAGGTAACATCTGGCTGACCCTCATCTGGAGACTTCCCAGTGGACTCCTCTTCCCAAAGTGCCTGTTTACCTCATGGCTGAGGTCAGCCAGCCTTTTGGTGACATTGCTGTCCCCTAAAATGGATATATTCTAAACATGAAAGTGGAGAATTTTATTTATTTTTTTCTTAGCTGTGTCCTTAGTTGTCAAAACTAGAGATGAGAGGCCCCCTTGTGGTCCTTTCTTGGGTAGGTAACATCTGGCTGACCCTCATCTGGAGACTTCCCAGTGGACTCCTCTTCCCAAAGTGCCTGTTTACCTCATGGCTGAAGTCAGCCAGCCTTTTGGTGACATTGCTGTCCCCTAAAATGGATATATTCTAAACATGAAAGTGGAGAATTTTATTTATTTTTTCTTAGCTGTGTCCTTAGTTGTCAAAACTAGGAAAATTGTGAAGGGGAATCTAATCTCTCTGGAGTTTAATACGTATGTTGACACGTAAATGTAAGCGTAAATAAGAAAATGTTTCTAAAAGATTTAAAGAATATGAAATTTAGTGTCTACAAATACAAGATCTTATCCTAGGGTCCAAAATTCAACTGCAAAGGTACAAGGGAGATGTGATTTAGCATCTTTAAAAAGTAGAAGGAAAAGTAGCATTAAACTCTAGAGGGATCCACCAATCAATCAATCAATCTATCCACCTTTCATTTTAATCTAAAGCCATCCACAGAAAATCGTGAAATATTTTCTTAAACACAATTCATTTCAAATTTCTTTCTTTGAAAAATGGTAAATGTTTCTTTCCATTTTATAGAAAAGATCACTTTCATGATGCTATATAGTTCCTCTTGTAAATTTTTGGAATCATGTGGCAATTGAGTGATATTGAAAATACCCAAAGATGGGCATGATGGAGAATTCTACATAGGAGATGATGTGAAATGCAAGACAGAAGAATCTGGCTTGCAATTGGGAGTTCCTTGTACTTGATGTGAAGGATGAAGTGGAAACTTGTGATTGGTGTTTGTGTTAGGTGAATAAATACAGCTCCTTAATCTTTTCAAATTTATTGTGCTGTAAGTTTACCTATTCAGATTTGGGTTTTGTCAATGGAAGACCTGTAATGTTTCCTTGATTCTGTCCTTGGAAACATTTTTTGTTGGGTCCATATGACCTTAGAGTCATATTTTCCTTAAATGTAAACTTTACATCAACATTTAATTCTCAAGTCAGCAGGACGTGTCTGCACAAGCAGAAGCAAGGAACCGAATCTCCTAGGTAGGATTCATCCATTGGTTTCCTTTGGCTCTGTAACCACTGCTATGTTGTTTTCTAATGGTTAGACCCAAGACCATTAGAAAGATTTCACTGAGAAATGCTGGTTGACAACAGAATCGTAGGAAATAAAATGAAAGCCCATGAATTGTTGATTATATGTCCTTGACCAACTTTCAGTGTTCTCTATATGGTTCTTAACCCCCATTATTGCCTCAGTCAAGGAAGTGATTTCCTCTTTTATTTGTCTCTTCTGTGCCTCTAATTCTAAAGTCCTGCTTTTTGGTTTTTCTCTCTGGCTGTAAGTGGTTTCCAATTTACTGATTATTTCTTTTACTGTCACCTTACTCTCAGTCATTTTTAGTATAGTCCTCTAAATCTTCCTACCAGAAATGGACCTGCCTTTCTGGCTGTAAGTGGTTTCCAATTTACTGATTATTTCTTTTACTGTCACCTTACTCTCAGTCGTTTTTAGTATAGTCCTCTAAATCTTCCTACCAGAAATGGACCTGCCTTTTCCTGCAGTGTCTGTGTTTCAGCCATTTTCACAGTCTCTGTTAGTCCTTTGTCCTTGCTTCAGACTTCCTGGTCTTATCACAGAAATGACCAGGAGTACTCTCCATAGATTTGCTTCCTTCCCTCTCCCCCTCCCTCCTTCCTTCTTCCTTCCCTTTCTTCCTTCTTTGTGGTGATGTTTGTATGTTTAATGTTTTTGTTTAATGTTTAATGTTTAATGGTTTTCTCTTAGAGTACTTTAAAACATTGTTTTGCAGAGTAACTGATGGCTAAGGCCACATATTCACTTTACTTAGCAGCTGTAGTGGAGACAGTCAGTGCTCACTGTTATACATGTGGTCCTTGATATTTCTCAAATTCCCTTGCAATTAGGATGGTCATGTGGGTAGTTCTGTCTACACAGGTATCATTTCCATGCTCAAAGTAGTTCAGTATCTACTGTGCCTTCCCTGTACTCTCTTCCCTGCCATTCGTGCTGGCTGCTCCTCTACATGACCATGAAGCTATAAGTTGGTAGAGCCACAAGCTGTAAGCTGTCTTGATCTCTAAGTTATAGTTAGAGAATAACTCAGTACACATCAGACTATGCCATGAGTGAGAAATGAACTTCTGTTATGTGAAGCCACTGAAATATGGGCTTATTTGTTACCTCGGCATAGACTAACTTACCCTGACTAAAACAGCAGTCATCTGGGACCTTAACACAGCTGATTCTAACCGTAATGGGCAAGCTAGGAGATTGCTTGGTGTTTATGGCCATTAGAGAGAGATGACCAAGAATACAGGAGCTATTGGTGAGCCACTGGATTTGCATTAGTAGTGGTACATTTTCCAGGCATCCAAATTTAAATGCTTTCTAGGCCTTTTTAAGGAATCATATCTTTCTTCCTTTTATCATGCTTTCAGTTCTAGTTTGAAACTCGATCTCTCGAAATGCAAGCACTGAAGCACTCTCTGTTCATGAGATTGTCTCTGATTTTAGGCTCAGCCAACAGTTTTCAAAAAATCTCAAAAAACTGCTTTGCTTTGCTTAGCCCTTACCAAGGTCTCCATTGTTGCAGACTCTCTCCCACTATCTCAACAATGTCATTTTTTAGTTCAGAATGCTGGAGGCTCCCATTTAGGTGTGTGGCCAAATGTGCCCGACAGCTGCCTTCCCTAAATTGGGCTATAGCAGCTGAAAATCTGCCCAGAGAAGAACTGGGCAGATTTTTGGCTTCAGGGAAGTCCTGGGGCAGCTCACAACTTTGCTTCCCCACATGTCTGCAACAGAAGGTGCCTGGAATAGACAATAAGTGCAGCTTCTTAGGTGATTTTTGTACTTCTGGACCATGATCTGAGAAAGACAGGCTTTCATGAGGTTTCAGAAATGTACATTGTTCCTTGTAATTAACATCTTTCTGAGGCAAGGGACTATATTGAGAGGATGAAAAACCTCAGCCTGTGGCTCAGATCTGAATATAATTGCAGAGACATATAGCAGATATAACTTTGTCACCTCTGGAAGCTCTAAATCTGGTCCAGCCAAGCAATTGCACCTTCTAACCCTGAGGTCAGGCCTCCAGATCTGTTCCTGAAATCACCTAGTTTATGATTTGTGGTAACAGTTACAAAACTTTTAGGGATAATGCAATGTTCCACCTCTACCTGTCTCTTAATGAAGGAAAATAATATTTTATTCTCTCCTATTAAAGAAGGTAGATACATAGTTCTGAAACACAGAGCACATTTCTGCTATTGGCATCAAGACTGGACTCTTTTCTCAAAATGTAATGATATTTTCCTAGGCAGGGATTCAGCACGAAGGACATCTTTCAGCAGCCTCTTTCCTCTGATCATTATAATTGAATAATTATCATATACACTTGAAAGTTCTATTTATGCTAATGCACTGGTTATAGGGAAGGACACAACAGTGTTCAGATTATGCTGCCTGTATTAAGAATGGAAAAAAGGCCACATGAGTTAATTTCATTTCATTATTTTTGTAATTATTTCCTCTTTGTTAAAGTTCCTTGAGATCTTTATATTCAAAGCTAGCGTTTATTAAACAGAATTGCTCTTTGTTGGGCTAGATCATCATTTATAAAACCCACAAGGCTGGGAAACATTTAGTATCAACCCTCCCTGCATTCATCTGTTAGAATTAGTTTTATCTCTTGGTAAAGAGAATCAAATTAAATAAGTTAGAAGTTTCTTTCTGACATGGAAATATGAGGGCAGGCAGGCAGTCCAAGGCTGGTATAGTGCATCTGTTCTACAAGTTGGGAGCATACAGGCTTCTTCTAACTTGTTGATCCACTTTTTGTGCCTTCAGTTCCTAATGTCCATCAATGACCCAAGATGGCTGCACTGGCTTCAGCCATTAGGATTGCATTCCAGTAGATGGAAAGGAGGAAGGGCTGTGACAAGGAATGCATGCCACCCAACTTTTAAGGATGGTTCCTGCAGGTGCCCCACATCATTTGTGCTTGGGTTGCATGAGCCAGAACTTAGACATCTGGCCTCATATAATTGCAAAGGAGTCTTAGAATGTTAGTTTTGTGTGTGTGTATGTGTTTTTTCCCCCTTCTGGACAATCACGGACTGAGCTAAAAAAATCCAGGGTTTCATTCCTATGAAAGAAGGGAAAACATTTATTGGTAGTCACCCAGCAGTCTCAGCCTTACTGTCCTCAAACCCTTGAATAAACCAGAGGGACATAGGTTGGAACTTTACTGAGCAACAATCTAAATGAGGCCGATAGAGGGTTGTTCAGATTCTGTCCCGACTGGCTGTATGGGCAGTTCATGGTGGCCCTCTGGAGAAAGACATTTTTTCCTTCCAACCTACATTTCTTATGTAGCCCATTTATGTTTTTTAAGACTTTAAAGCTTTGGATAAATACAAATGTTCTGGGAATATTAATGGATTAACTAGCATGATGTAGTACAAAAACACAGATGTTGGAATCAGACAAAGTCAGGCAGTTAATTAAAGCTTTGGATAAATACAAATGTTCTGGGAATATTAATGGATTAACTAGCATGATGTAGCACAAAAACACAGATGTTGGAATCAGACAAAGTCAGGCAGTTATTTCTGTCTCTGTCACTTATTAAGTGAGTGAATATGGGAATGAATATGAACATCCTGGGTGAATATCCTAGCCTCAGTTTTCTCATCTGTAGAATGAGTTACAAGGATGTCTTACACGTTTTGTGTATGTATAGTAAGTGACATAATGTTTGCTAAGTCCGAAGGTGGTGATTAAAAGTGGTTCCTTCTTCACCTTTCCCTACTAGCCATGCACAGAGCAGCTCCAATTAGATTCTTATATTAGTTGAGCACTGGACCCCAAGCAGATGTAACTGCTGATGGGGATGATTTGATAGAGAATGGTCAGAATTGTTCTGGAGAAGAAGAGGGGGCTTTACGAAAGGATTGGGTATGTGTAAGGTCCTGATCAGCATTATTAGCAGGATTAGAATTTCCAGCTGCCTCCAGGAGCATGTTTACTTTGACAAGCTGCTGTGGTGGTTTTAATCAAATCATTTTATCATGGGGACATTTTGCTGTAATCTAAAACACAAACCACAAAACCTTCACCTTTTAAAAATCGTCAGTCAGCAGGCAAAACCAGTATCCATCTGAAGTGAAACCCCCAGTGTGTTTGAACACTGGGTGCATGTCGAAGATGAGACTGAGACTCCAGGATGGAGTGAGGATCAGGGATAACTGCTGCACACTTAGAAAAAAGTATATGATAAAGAAAAACAGTGTTCTTACTTTTTATCTTGGGTGTTTTCAACTCATCAAATGGGTTATGTCAAAATAACCCATTAAACCCAGCTTAAAATGCAGTCTTAGTGCTGAATAAGCATAGTGTATATCCTGACTTGGAAAAAGACTTAGCCATTTGGGAGGGGTACAGTTGTTTGAATCAGCAGTGAGACTGGGGAGAAACACCAGGACCTAAAGTTCCCTTGCCAGAAACGAAAACCCATTGGCATGCTGCATTCCCTACTGTGTGCCAGTGTCCCCCTCCAGTGGGAGTGCTCCTGTGCTTTCAAATTTGCAATGGCATGAGCTGTGATTTAGGGTGGAGTTGGCCTTGAGGAGTTTTTATCCCCACAAAGGACTGTTGCTGAAGGATGGCTCCCTTCTCCCTGTTTTACTGCTACCATCTCGATGCTGTGTGTGAGTGCTCGCAGCCATGATGCATGCACCATGCCTTTCAGAGCTGTGTAAATCCTTTCCTTGATAAATTAGGAGCAGGTGGGTGAGAAAACTGCCCCAGAAGGGAGAAGCTGTCCAGGATCCAGAAAGAGAAGCACCCTGACATATGTCATAATAGGCATACAGAGAAATTCTGCTCGGAAGAGTATTTTTCTAGACCTTAGAATTTTGTATCATATTGTTTTACTGTTTGACAGCCTTCTGTCTGGCAATGCCTGAAAATTTAAGAGGAAAGTGATAAGTAAATAAATAAATAAAATTAAAAAATGAAAAACCAAATAAAGGTGGCTGTATATTTTATCTTTGTTATAATGTGATAGTGACATTCTTTGTAGCTTTGCTGACCCTGAATAGGAACTTAAGGCATAAAGTAGGGTAGCCATCAGGAAGAAATATGGTATAGTTTTAAAATTACTGACACATTACTGATACTGACACCTATGGGGCTACCACCGAGAAAGCAGTGAAGTAAGGATTTCTGAAAAGAAATAAAGTAAACTGTCAGCTCCTACCTATGTGTGTTACAAACAGTTCTTGGACAAGAGATATCAGTTCCGCTGTTGTGCGTCACAATTGTGAGGTGTAAATAAAACATTATGGTAATGAAAAGTCATGCGACTTTTATGTGGAGAAATAAAAATGACCTATTGTCTACTATAAACTGGGGTGCAGCCATCATGTGAGGTAAATGTTAGGCCAAGAAATAAAACATGCAGAATATATATGGCCACAATTTTCCAGGTTTAAATCTTTCGTGGGCGTTGACCTTAAATGAAACTGTGGATTGAATCCAGAACCCTGAAATTAACTGTATTCATTTGCTGAATTTATAAATGAACTCAAAATATACACTTTTTCCTCGAAAGAAATAAAATCTGTTTTGTTTTGTTTTCTGTTTTAACCAACCAGGGAACCAGTCTAAACTAGATCTGGACTCAAATCTATTCAAAATCCAAAGATATCAAACACCAAAAATATATCCCGAATCAAATAAAAATTCCATTGGGTCATCTCTTGAGAAGGTCAAACTATCAAAATAGTCTCATGAACAGATTTCATTATTAGATAGCAGGATAGAAGCAAACTGTACCCCCAGACTTAGCTTTTTAAAACCTTTTTATTTTAAAACAATAGGTGCTTTTCTTTTAAATTCATTTGTCTCTGGAGCACCTTTTGGCATTTAGATTTTTATTTAATTGTCACAAGGCACATTTTGCATGGTAAATATTTGCTTAATTCCTGATGACAGATTTCTTATTTCTCTAATATTTGATTTCATCTTGGGCTTTCGTGTTGGCTTTTAATTGAAAACTTCATGGAGTAAATACACTGGACTCGAGTCTAGATTCATCAATTCATAGAGGGCGCAGCTCGCTTGTGCCCTGGGATGCCATGGTTATTGATTGCCACGCTGAAGATTTAGACAGGCGCTCTCACAGAATGAGGTTCGGGGAACATAGTTAGAGAGGGAGAGAAATCTGGAAGTTGATAACATGCCTCTTTTTATAAATGTTTGCGTGTGTCGAAGAAGTCAGGAAGCTTAGATTTTTTTTTTCTTAACATGAGTGGTGTTCAGTTTGGTTTAGATGGAAAAGCCATCTGCTGCCTCTGATCAACACCAAAGTAACTTGCATTAAAAAACAATCACTGGTTTACATTCCCACCAACTTAAAAAACAATCAGTCACTGGGAAATTATTAGCACTGGGAGAATGATAACATCCTTGCCTGTCTTGAAAACTACTTTCCAAGCATTCAAACCTTATCAGAGTCTTCCCTAGTTTTACTCTGGGTGAATGTATCTCAGCATCCTTATTCTCCCCAGGCTGACATTCCCATGTTTATTTATAGGCTATTCAGGGCTTACATTGGTGCACCTCGGGGTTTGGTATTTGGTGCTACAAAATTTTCGCTTTATCTTCACCTCTGATGTATGCAACTGAATCATAAAATACTGCTTATAAAACACAGGCACACACAAAAAAGAAAGGAGGAGGCCTGCCACTGTGCTGCAGGAATTGGGGTTGTCCTGTGTTGGAGCTGGATGTACCCGCATGAGCAACATAAGGTCTCACTCAAAGAGGTGGGGGAAGGAACTTGAAGTCCACTTGAGGTAAAAGCTGTGGGCATTTTCTACAACTCCTGGGTGAGAGGTGCCTAATAGGTCTTCCAAATTCATTTTGTTGCTGTTCTTGTTTTTTACTTTTGCTTTGTGTTTGGTGTGTGTTTCCCTAATGTACTGTGGATATGATCAAGGACAAAGCCATATTTGCCCAACACTTTTTTCCTCTGGTTCTGCACACGGGAATCAGAATGCTGGGCTGATGTCACCACAGGACTTATCCTAGAAGTAAACCCTGATGGCCTTTGTTAGAGAGAAATCTGTGTTTTGTTATCTTCATGTTTTCCTAGAAGGAGACATCCACTCCCCACACCCCATCCCAGAATGGAGGTGGTATTGGAGTGACATTTCTGCCTTTTCCTGTAATCTCTTCATTCAGTCCTTCCCTCAGGAAGAAGGATGACTTGTTCAATGGGTGAGATTGGCAAGAAGCTAACTTCTGTTGGTGCTCGTTACCTAGGCAATGAGGCTAATGCATTGAAAAGGTAGTGCTTGCCTGTCTTTCGTGTCTTGAAGTCTGCATTTTGCTGAGTAGGCTTGTGAATAGGCTTTACCCTGCACTTCAGACTTTCATAATGAGGCTAATGCTTCCATCCCCATCTCATTCTTAGTTCTTTGTGATTATACCCTTACCCTACTGTAAGGGAGAGGAGAGGAGGGTCTGGTCTTCCCAATGCACTGCCCAGGTGCTGCGTAGGGCTCACTGCTGCTGGGACCCGTCCAGTACTGAACTGCATTGATTTCTAAACCATGAGGTTCATCAGAATCACCTGGGACAGCAGGTAGAAGTACAGATTCCTAGTTGTCTTCTTGTCATATTCTTTTTATCAGACTGCTATTTAGGAACTAATCAATGATTCACTTTTGGGGACTATTGGTTTAATATATGATTGCTCAAAAAGAGGGTATTTGTATGTTTTAACAAAGATCTTCTGCAGACAATACTAGAATTAAAAGAAGGATGCCATTCCAGGCTGTGTTAGCTGGTGGGGCAGAACGGGAGTGGTAGAGCCCTTGAAGAGCTATTACCACTGCAGAACTCACATAGGCACTTGGAGTGTATTTCAGGGGGACAGTCTTTTCTGCTCATGCCACTGGACTTGGAATGAGTAGATGAAATATAAATTCAGACACATTTGGGAATCAACAGTTCCTTCTTCTGAATAGATTGGCATGGACTAGAAGATACAGGTGACAGGCCAGGGGCTGATGACATCCATAAATTATCAGATACTAAAATTCACATTCTAGCAGGATTATTTTAAAGAAGCTTAGCTCTTTTTGGGTGCATAATATCTTATTCTTTCATCTTAAGCATTCATGTTTTATAAAAATGATTCCTCATGTAAATTCATTTATTGTAATTCACTCCTTCCTAAACTCCCTTGATATAGAGCTACAAAATGTTACTTTTCCAATTCCTCTTGAGAAAGATGCTAAAAATACAACAGTGCCTTATGGTATATGAATTCATCAAAAAATTGTGGAACAAATTCTCCTGCCTTTTAGAAGCTCTGCTCTTCTATAACTTTTTGTTTAGCTGCCTAACAAATTATTGCTCACTTTTGAAAGATGAGACCTGGATTCCACCAAAGTTATCCAACTAATAGTAAATAGCTTTTACTGCTTTTCTGAGTAGACTTCCCTTAACTACCTTAATGGTTTCCAGACATCTTGTTCTTCTCCATGGATGAATGCACTTTCAGAATGGCCATGCCATCCTGGTTACCACATACTCCTGTCAGTCAAGAAGTATGGCACTGACTATGGCAGGGGTGCCAAGGATGGCTGGTGAGAGACCTGGTCACTGAACTTCCTGATATTGGCCTCACAATGTTAGGGATATATAGTTTATCTTTCCCTGATGATTGCAAGCTAAAATTAACAAAAATATACCAATTATAGTATATTAATTTTGTGAATACTTAGTTTGCAAATTGAGGGTTAGATAAATGTCTTCTAGTTATTGGGAGAGAGTAAGAGAGAGAGGAGTTCTGGGTGCTTTGCCTTGCTGCAGATGAGAAAGCAAATGGACCTTATCTGCATGCTAACTGGTTCTCTCTGTTCCTGTTGCATAATCAATTTGATTCGGTGCTCTACTTTGTGGATGGTTTATGCCTGGCAAATGGAGCCACTCAGCCTTGGAACCAGTGAATGCTGCATCTTGCTAGTGACTTGTCTGCTGCAGATGGGCCTTTTGAATTAGTAGCTGCTATGAGATAGTGATGAGGAATTCAGCTGCAGAAAGTGAGCAGAGCAGGAGGCCCTGACTTTGCCTGAAGTTACCACTAATCTGATTTGGGACCAGCTGAGAAATGCTTCGGTTCTCCAAAATCTTACCCTTAAAAACTTATTTCTTTGAGATAATATACTATACTTCCAGGAATCCTGTGTTAAAATGTAAAGAGTTTACCCTCCTTAGGATGTCAAGTTATTATTATTAGTCCAAACAAATGATGGTCAGTCACCAGATCCTAACAGCATCCTCAGGGCTGTGGTAAAGGATTGGAAAGTTTGAGGATGAGTAAGTGTAGGATAGCAAGATATCTACCTTCTCTTAGGAAACCCCATTTAGTCATTTGATACATTTAGCAATAAGCTAAAATAGGCAGTGCAAATGTAGTTGTTTGCATCCAACCTAATGAGCAGATACTTAGAATGAAGTCCTGAAAGGTCCAGAGTTTGAGCTGGACAATCCCCATTTATAAAAAGTTCTCTTACTTCTTAAGAACTCTGTGCTCTACTCTAATGCACATTGGGAAGGGTTCCCTTGGGAAAAAACCTCCAACCCTTGCTGCTAGGATTTATGTTCTCTCAATGCAACTTTATTAGGTTTTTGATGCATGTTTGGATGTTGTAGTAAATTGCCATCTGACCACCCTGTGAATTTGATTTAAATTAAAAAATATCTATACCTGTATTTTTTTTATATTGAGCATAGATATCTCCACTGCTTCTCCAGAAATCATAATCATTTTTAAGTAAAGGGATGGTAGTTTAGTTTAAGAAATTGACTTCCAGAATTTGCTGGTTTCTGAAGAAAACTTTATTTGTCAAACCTGAAACATGGCCTCAAGATATTACTTTAGTAACTAATATATTCTGCTTCCATAGTCTCTTGTTTCTGGAAAGAGGTGTAAGCCTTGCTTTTAGTCATATAGGGAAATGCAAGGCTGACCCTCCCCTTCCCCCATCCACAGTTTTGCTTTCTGTGGCTTCGGTTATTTTGGTCAACCATGATAAAAAAATATTAAATGGAAAATTCCAGAAACAAACAATTCATAATTCTTCAATTTCATGCCATTCTGAGTAGCATGATGAAATCTCATGCCATCCAACTCTGTCCCATCTGGGATGTGAGTCATCCCTTTGTCCAGCTTATTTACACTACATATGCTACCTGCCCATTAGTCACTTAGTAGCTGTCTTGGTTATCAGATTGAAAAATATGGATTCTTAGCTCCAGATCTTCCATCCAAAGTCCTTGGGTTTGTATATGTTTAGCCATTTTTCTCAATGTTTTGCAATTTCTCATTATGATTTGTGTGAAGACCACCAAGTATTTTATTTTTCTTTTATAAGCGTCAGTTTCCACAGTAACAATGGTCCTCTCCCAGGGAGGTAAATGGGTCGCAGATTTTTTTAACATCAATTATATGCTGTATTACAAAAAAGGTATAGACAAAGAGAAGAAAAAGACAAGCAAGAAAAAAAGAAAAAAGACAAGGAGAAGCAACACAGAGGCTACAAGTGGACAGAGTTGGTTTTGATCTACATCTGAGAATGTTGAAGGCTGTGAGAACCGAAAATGTCTATATCCACAGTACACTGTAAGAAACTGGTTCCAGGGAAGCCACTCTACCCTCACAAAGCAACTCCTCCCCAGGAGAAGTTAATTGTACTCAAATTCACTCCTCTACTGCCTCACCTCAACCTTACAAAATGTGTCTATATGAAAGTTTACAAATAATATCACAACTTATTTTCCAAAGCAGAAATTATAAGGTTAGAAACATTATTTAAAAATGCATTGGTATTTAAAATAAAAGAACACCTTGCTATTTCACCTACAACAAACAAGCAAAAACCCTAAATCTCTGAACATTATATGACTTAAAAAGAAATTAAGATGGGATTTATAAATTGCTTAATGTAAAAGGGGGATAGAACCCTATTTACAAAAACCTACAGAATTAATCCAAAGTATTATTCAGAGAACTATTTATAGTTTTTAATTCATAGATATAAAAGACAATATAAATGTACTTTTTGGAACTCTTCCTTTCTTAACTGATATAAAAGGCAACTGTATAAAGAAACAATTATAAAACTGTGTTGATGAGCATATAATGTATAAAGATTTAATTTGTGTGACAACAATTGCACAAAGGAGGGGAGAGAGAATAGAGCCATATTGGAGCAAAGTTTCTGTGTACTATTGATATTAAGCTAGTATTAATCCACACAAGATTGTTTTAAGTCAAGATGCAAATTGTAATCCCCAGGACAAATGCTAAGAAAATAACTAAAAATATGTAATTTAAGAAACAACAAAGGCGGGCTGGCCTGGTGGTGCACTGGAGAAGTGCACCGCTTGGGAGCGTGGCGGCGCTCCCGCCGAGGGTTTCGGATCCCATGTGGAGACTGGTTCCCGCTCACTGGCTGAGCGTGGTGCGGGCGCAACACTGAGGGTTGCGATCCCGTTGCCGGTCAGTAAAAAAAACAAAAAAGAAAAAAAAAAAAAAAAAAAAAAGAAACAACAAAGGCTTTAAAATGATATACTAAAATAAAGCCTAGCTAACATAAAAAGGGCAGTGATGGAATAGAGGAACTGAAAGAGATAAGACATGCAGAAAATAATCAGCAAAGTGGCAGATGTAAATCCTATCTTCTCAGTAGTTAAAAGATGAAGATTGGCAAAATGAAATGAAAAAAACAAGCATGATCCAATAGGCATGTTTTAAATTCAAAGATATAAATGTATTACAAGTAGAAGGATGGAAAAAAGATATGTCATGCAAACTAAAGCAAACAGAACTTGAGTGTCCATATTAACATCACACACAGTACACTTTAAGACAAAAACTGTTACTAGAGATAAAGATATTGTATAATGATAAAGGGTGAGTCTGTCAGGAGGATATAACAATTATAAACATATATGCACCTAACAACAGAGCTTCAAACTGCATGAAACAAAATCTGACAGAATTGAGAAGAGAAATAGACAATTCAACAATAATAGTTGGAGACTTCATACTCCAGTTTTGATTATTATGGAGCAACTAAGGAGAAGGCCAGCAAGGAAATGAATGCTATGGTTTGAATTTGTCTTCTCTAAAATTCAGGTGTTGAAACTTAATGGCCAATGTGATGGTATTAAGAGGTAGGGTCTTTAGGAGGTGATTAGGTCATGAGGACTCCTCCCCTTATGAAGGGTATTGAGGCCCTTATAAAAGAGGCTTTATGAAACATTTGATCCTCTTGCCCTTCCATGTTACATAAGGCGAAAACCCAGTGTTTCTCCCCTTCAGAGGACATAACATTAAGGGTGTCATCTTAAAAGCAGAGACTGAACCCTCACCAGACAATGAACTGTTGGTGCCTCAATCTTGGACTTCCCAGCCTCCAGAACTGTGAGAAATAAATTTCTATTCTTTATAGATTACCAAGTCTCAGGTATTTTGTTATAGCAGCACAAAATAAACTAAGACAGATGGACTTGTAAAATATTATAAAGCAGGGCCGGCCCCATGGCTCACTTGGGAAAGTGCGGCGCTGGTAGTGCTGAGGTCACGGGTTCTGATCCTATATGGCCAGTACGCTTACTGGCTGAGTGTGGTGCAGACCACGCTGTGCCAAGGGTTGTGATCCCCTTACCAGTCAAAAAGAAGAAATTATAAAGCAGCTATACCTAACTGACATCTATTGAACACTCAACTCAACAACATGAACCTTAACTTCCAGTTCAATGGGATCATTTTTGTGTTTCCTGGTGGAAGCATTTCTCTTTTGTTACTAAGACTTCTAGACCAGCAGAGCATAGAGCTTCAGGGACAGGAATAAAAAATTTTGCCTGTGGGTCACTAGGGGTAATGGTATGTGGTGATGCTTCCATTTACACCCCTTGATTCCTGGACCTGTGAATCCTGGTTATGGGAGAAACATTATCATATATTGGATGCTGACCTAGAACATATAGAGCTTTCTGGAGAACCTTTCCCCAGCACTGCAGGGTAATGTCAACTAGCTGGGGTTGTAACTGTGACTTCAAAAGGCCATTCTATCATTCTATCAGACCAGCTGCTTCAGGATGATAGGGAATATGGCAAGACCAGTGAATTCCATGAACATGAGCCCATTGCTGCACTTCTTTGGCTGTGAAGTGAGTTCCTTGATCAGAAACAATGCTGTGTGAAGTACCATGATGATGAATAAGGCATTTTATGAATCAATGGATCATAATATTGTCAGAAGTCTTTTGTGCTGGGAAGGCAAATCTATTCCTTGAGTAAGTGTCTATTTCAGTAAGAACAAAATGCTGCCCCTTCCATAATGGAAGTGGTCCAATGTAATCACCTGCCACCACATTGATCAACCCATGGAATGCTGTAATGTTGGGGGCTCACTGTTGGTCTCTGTTGCTGGCAGATGGGGCATCATCAGTTGCTGTAGCCAGGTCTGCCTTGAGGCATGGAAGTCCATGTTGCTGAACCCATGTATAACCTCCATACTTGCCAACAGGGCCACTTTACTCATGAGCCCACTGGGTGATGAAGATTGGGGAAAGAGGCTAATATCCACAGAACAAGTCATCCTATCCACTTGATTATTGAAGTCCTCTTCTGCTGAGGTCATGCTTTCATGGGCATTTACATGGGAAACAATTATTTTTACATCCTTTCTCACTCAGAGAGGCCTATCCACATACCTTTTCCCCAAATTTCTTTCTCATATTTTCCAATCACATTCCTTCCAAATCCCTGACCAAACAACCAAACCATTGGCTACAGCCCATGAATCAGTACATAATTGCACATCTGGCTATTTCTCCTTCCAAGCAAAGTGAACAGCCAGGTACACTACCTGAAGTTCTGTGCATTGAGAAAATTTCCCTTCATCACTATCCTTCAGGGATGCCCAAGAAAGGGGCTGCAGTGTCACAGCTGTCCACTTTTGGGTGGTGCCTGCATACTGTGTAAACCAGGCCTAGTCTTCTCTTTCTCTGTCAACTGATCATAGATTATACTTCACTCCTGGTACTAAAATCTGTATTAATCAAGGTTCTCCAGAGAGATAGAACTGATAGGATATGTGCATAAATAAATGAGGGGATTTACTAGGGGAATTGACTCTCATAATTTTGAAGGCTGAGGAGTCCCATGATAGGCCATCTGCAAACTGTATGCCAGTAGTATGGCTCAGTCCAAGTTCCAAGGCCTCAGAACCAGGGAGGCCAATGATGTCTATGCCAATGATGAGACTAAAGGCCTGAGAGCCTGGAAGTGTCACTGGTGTAAGTCCTGGACCCCCAAAGCAGAAGGATCTCAAGTTGTGATGTACATGGATAGGAGAGGAGAGTGTATCCCAGCTCCAGCAGACAGAGAGAGCTATTCACCTTCTCCTCTGTTTTTGTTCTTTCCAGGCCAATGATGGATGGTGCCTTCCCATATTGAGGGTGGCTCTTTCCCACGTAGTGCACTCAGGCCCACATGCTAATCACTTCTGGAAATACCCTTATAGATAAACTCAAAAAGATTGCTTTACTGTATTTCTAAGTATTCCTTAATCTAATCAAGTCAACACCTAGAATTAATCATCACAAGGAGAATGCACTTTCTTCTCAAGAATGGTATCCTGAAACATTTTATAGCAGAAGTATTACAGGTTTTTTCTTTTTCTTTTCTTTTTTTAAAAAAAATTTCTATCTCTGAGAATAACAAATGCTGGCAAGGGTATGGAGAGAAGGGAACACTCCTGCACTGTTGGTGGGACTGTAAATTAGTACAACCACTATGGAAAACAGTATGGACGTTTCTCAAACAACTACAGATAGATCTTTCATATGATCCAGCAATCCCATTTCTGGGTCTATACCCAAAGGAATGGAAATCATTATGTCAAAGGGATACTTGTACTCTCATGTTCATCGCAGCTCTGTTTACAATAGCTGAGATATGGAACCAACCTAAATGTCCATTGATGGATGATTGATAAGGAAACTGTGGTATATATATATATATATATACCATGGAATACTACTCTGCCATAAAAAACAATGAAATTCTCCCATTTGCAACAACATGGATGAGCTTGGAGAAACTTATGCTGAGTGAAATAGGCAATTATATATATATATATACCATGGAATACTACTCTGCCATAAAAAACAATGAAATTCTCCCATTTGCAACAACATGGATGAGCTTGGAGAAACTTATGCTGAGTGAAATAGGCAATGCACAGAGGGATAAATACTGCATGTGCTCACTCATAAGTGGGAGCTAAGAGAGAAAGAAGGAAGGAAAGAAAGACCACAGAGGTGTGTTGGACTTGCAGAAGGAGAGAACATATCTAGGGATACAAAGTGGAATGGGGAAAAGGGGATGGGGAAGGAGGCCAGGGATAACTGGGGAGATAATTGGGTCGGGAATATGGGCTATAATCACAATTTGTGGTAATGGGCATGCTGCCAGTGTGGATCTGGCAATTACATCTTAGGCATGAGTGGTGACGATTTGCTTTGTACCCCATGAATATTCATAACCTAGTAAAAAAAAACATTGCATAAAAAATTAAATTTTCTATCTCCGAAAGGTTTTTCTTGCATGCTTTGTTTAATCTCAGCATGGTAAGGGGATATTTGGTGTCATTCACAGTAGGATTCAGATCCTGAGTCAATCATTACTGACTGAGTTGCACAAATGACTTTCTCTCTCACCTTCTATCTTTTTATAAACAAAGTGGTGTTAATCACACATGCAAACATGGAATGTTGCACATGTAAAACTCTTTGCCAAATGCTTTATACGTAGTAGGTATCCCATAACAAGTGGCAGTGTATTGCATTTGTTTTTTTTCAGTCCTCATGGTAGCAGTTAGGGAGGGTATTTTTCTCAGAGATCTTGTCAAAGGGCCTCTTCCTGAAGGGCAGGACACTTTTTCAGCTCTTAGGCATGTGATCTTTAATTTACTTCTGACTGAGTACAAGGGGATTCTCTGGGGACTGTGCACCAGGCAGTACCACGAGGGTCCTTCTGTGTCCTCTGCATGAGACAGACATTCCCTGCAGCATACCCCTCTTGCTGATCTCAGCCACAGGCCCAGAGGCTGCAGTCACTGTTTGGCCTGAGAACACTAGGTGGCAGCTGTGGCCATTCTCCTGCTGCTCGCTACCCAGTCACAGCCAGCTTTGGGCCACTGGGGAGAGTGGCTGGCTGGCTGCTGCAAGTGTAACCAGGTCAGCTCATTGTCTGTTTTGCCACCTGTCCTTCTCTCCTGCCTGTCTCCTGTCCTCTTGCTCAAACCCAGCTCCATTTGGCAGCACTGATTGATCATCCTGAGTCATAAAACACACCTGTCCACAGTGTAGGTTTTTTTGAACCCTGGGAATTTTGCCTTCGTAATTATGAAGTGGGAAAATGTACATATTTGGAAACATTGCTCTTTTAAGCTGGTCTCTCCTCTATTTATACATACTCAGCTGCTTCTCTCATGGTAAATTTTCATAAAGATTTTATGTCTGAGGAGTTCTCACATGGGCAATGAGTTATTTAATCTCTCTGTCTTTGTATCTGAAGGTATCCAGGAATTTGAGGGTTGTGTGGCAAGAGATTAAGAGTGGGCCACCCATTGACAAGAGATTAAGAATTAGAACAGAAAATGAAGGGAATTCTGCTGATTCACGCTTAACTGCTTCAGGATCCATTAGAAAACGTTTGCATGTAAACCCTGTCTGGAGCTAAAGAAATGTGTTTGGTGTTTCCTTTCTTTGGCACTGTGCTTCAGATTAACCTAAGCAAAGAGAGACAATGAAACCCTTTGGAAAATGTTGTTATAAAATACATTGTTTACTCTGTTATTATTTGTTTTTATATTCTTTCTCTCCCAGTAAACTGTGAGCTATTTAAGGTCAGGAACTATATTTGTGTCGTCAGATAGTCGTCCATGTACATGGGAAGTGTCCACTTTTCCCGGACTGCTAGGAGGTTCTAATAAAAGCAGTGGTTTGCTTTGCTAAAAGCTAAGCAGAAAACCTTTCATTTCAGTGCTTATGATGATAATGTGAAGGTTTTCCTGCTTTATTGAATCTAATCTAGCGAATCTGACTGTGAAAGCCCTCGGGGCCATTATTCTGAACCTCACTTCTCTGTGTTCAGGACTCAGGAGGGAGCCGGCACAGGTGTGAGCTGGGCCAGCAAAGAGAATGCTTGAGCGGTCACTCTGCCGTGCAGTGCCCAGGGCTACCATCAATATTTCATCTCGACACGCTCTCCCACAGAGCTCAGACAAAGCCTGAGTATTCTTCCTGAGGGGATGCTCCAGGCAGCTGCCACCTGCTGATGGAAAATGGCAGTTGAGATGAAATCCTTTTGCCAGCTTAGGTGCACTGAGCCACAGATGTCCTCTAAATCTCCCGCTTTGACTAACTTCTTAATATCCACTTACATTTCTGAGATTAACTCCTTTTGCCTTAAAAAGAAGGAATCTCCCTAAATCTGAGCACAGTCAGCAGATTCTTCTGCTTAACATGCATTTACCTTAAAGTGTTACTGTTGCTTTAACTGAATTATTAGTTCAATTATTGTACTTTGCATTGGTTGAGCTCAATAATCCTGGATCTTGAAGTAGACACCATTTGTTTTCTTTCTTCCATGTAGAACTGGCACTTAAAAAATGTCAGACTTGCCCATTTCTAGGAGAAATTGACTCTTTGCTTGAAAACATTCTTCTTCCTCTCCATCTACCTATACTCTACATGTCCTACACAGCGTGGGAGTTTCAGCTCCCACTCTCCTTTCTTAATTCTTCTCATTACCCCAGCTCTTGTGGTTCCCAGTCCCAGTCCCTTCCCAAGGAAGCTTATAGGACCGTGCTTAGTTGATCTCTTTGAGGGAAAGGACTGTAGCTTTTCACCTCTGTATCCTTAGCAGTGCTGGGGATGGAACTCAGCATACAATGGGCTTCCAATAAATGTCTGTAGAATGAAAGATTATGTACAGGGAACTACAGTTTATTAAGTTGTTTTTCACATACATTATTTCCTTGATAAATTAACAAAAAGTCCTTGTAAGCCAATATTTTTCCAGAAGAGGACTCCGAAGCTCAGAGAAGAAAAGTGACTGTTCTGATGACGCACAGCAAGTAAGAGGCATAGCTGGGACCCAAACCTCTTTCTTACAACTGTAAACTATCATCCCCCCCACTCCCACCTGTATCACAGCAGAGCTGCTATGAGCTGCTATGAGCTGCTATGTAACCATTCACTGAGATATTCTGGGTTCACATTTTCTGTGTAACTAGATTACAAACTCCTCAAGGGTGAGGTGAATATCTTGCTATTTTTTCTGCACTCTTTGTTGTTACAGATTGGCAGTTCTAAACACATATATTCTGCATTGTCTGATCATTGGATATCACAAATCACTGTGAGATTACATTTTTTTTTTTTTGCTCTACTCTGCCAAAAAACTGATTTGTCTAATGAGGTCATTAAAAAGAAGCATGAAATATGTTCAAAAGAGTCTGGAATTTTGTGCTGTGATAGCAGTATCTGAGCTGCCTGAGCACTTATAAAAAACCATTAAAGAAGCTGGTGTGCTTATTAAATCTAACAAAAAAAGTTTCCTTTATTCATTGTAATTGAAGAGTCTTTAGTATAACACTTGCCTGCCAAGAATCACAGATGATCTAGTAGGACAGAGTCTAATAATAAATTTTGGCACTTGGAGACAGGTCCTAGTTCTGTAAAGTCCCTTGCTCCCTTTCCTGAATAGGAATTTTTCCAGCAAAAGAAAAGTGGTTGGGTGAACCTGGTATGTCCCCTTAAACTCATCCCCACCCACTCACAGATACACATATATTTTTCCTAAAGTAGTTAGTGGATCTTCTGGGTTAAACAACAATTGCATGATAACTAATACTACCAGTTGGCTAACTTTTGGTTGTAATATAACCTAATTTTATTCTATAAATATATGGTCTAAAATCATATTCCCATTCAGCAGGAGTTGGAGGCAAAATCATTCGGTGGTTAGATCTTATAAAACTTATGTTCAGCCAAAGTATTACTCTCTTCTATCTGTAACCAAACTGGGGCAGTTTTCCAGTTGTCCTCAAAACGAGAAGCCAGAATTGCAGATAGGACTTCAAAAGGGGTCTAACTGATGCAGAGCACAGTGAGGCCTCACATCTAAGAGACAGGCTTCTATTAATGCATAAGTAATTTGTCTTGGAGTGGAATTGTTTGCAACCAGATTAACAAAGTTTTGTGTCTACAGTCAACACTGACCTATAAAAACAGCTTTGTAAGCAAAAATCTCCTTTGTGATATGGGTAATTATAATGAGTTTTCACTGATTTACCACAAAGTCAAGTCTGCCCTGGAAAATCAAGTTGGACTCAGAGATGTGTGGTGTGTTTGTAATGCAGCGTCCTTCCACTGGAAAACTCCAGCTTGAATGGTGAGGATGACCAGGGTCCTCCAGGATATGTTCATTTGGAATTTACAGAGGAGGTTGTCTTCACTGTTGCCTCTAATTTTCCAAACTCCTTTTTCTTTTCTGTGTTGTTTAACTGATATCTTCGTATTTACATATGCAGAATAGAATGTTTCCACTTGAGGTTTAAATTTTGTCTTTCCTCTTTCTCTTTTCTCTCCCAGTATTCACATTTAAGCTCCAACTAAAAGCTCCTTTACCCTCTTTAAGGTGAAGCTGACATTTATCCCTCTTTTCCATGAACTTCCTTCCTATGTCCGAGGACAAGGAATGTGTCTTACAATTCTTTTGATGTCTCCCATCACTTAGAATGGTACAGACAGTCAGCTATTATGTGTCTAGACTGGTGAAGTGATACCAAAGCAATTTCTTGGCTAAAAATATTTTGTAGATGAGAACTTGCATACATACTGCACAATTAAATGAAAAATTGCAAGTAAAATCTTCTTGTTTAAGAACTGAGAATATTTCTGTTTATATTTCTATATGACATTTCTTAATTAGCTCTTGCTCATCCTTCAGAATTCATCTCAAGAGAAAGCCTGGCTTTTGTGGGTGTCATGCCTCACCCCCACCTCCAGGTCTGGACATCTTTCTTCAGCATGCTTGGACCTTCTTTGTCACAAGTCTTCACATTGTTGAAGTGCCCTTGATTTGCTCCTATTTCTCTCCCCTTGTGTTATGAATCCTTTGAGGGAAGGAACCATCTTGTATACTGGATGGAATAGACAGCCTGGCACATAGTAGGTATATGATGGAAAGTAGGAACAAAAATGAAAATCATAATATGTACTTCTCTGTTTCAGGATTTGAGATTCATGCACATAAGAATAGCTGGGGGAGCTTGTAAAACAAAATACAGATTTCTGTATTCTGCCCTTCTGTGTCCACTCTCCCCAGGAGATTCTAATTCCTCAGGATGGGGGTAATGACCAAGAACATAAATGTTTGACAATATACACTGAGTTTTGACAGAGGTAAAGGGTAAGAGCCATTGATCTAATTTCTCCTAGGAGCAGAAGGGATACTGATAAATTTTGCCTCTGAATTCATAGACAACTGCAGTGAACTCGAGGCTTCAGAAGCTGTGCCTCACTTTGGTTGGTTATGAGTCAGTGTTTGGGGATCTAGAGAGACTTTTCCTCCTCCCAATTTGAAAGCAATCATTTTATAAACACTTAAGGGGCAAGTTGGTTGGATGGATGTTAGAAACTTTCAGTTTAAGATCCTCCATTTTTTTAGCAAATATTAAATTTCACCCCCTTAACTGATTACTTTTAGTGAATTCTTGCCCATGTAAGAAATTGCTTCTGCAAGTACACCCCTCCCTCTGTATTATTTATTTTTTTCACTTTCTGTGGGATCATTTCCAACAGTAAAGATGCTAAAATATCCTATAAATCTCTCTTGCTCTTTCTCTCTGTCTCTCTCTCCTTTTTTTCTTTTGTGCTGGCCAATACAGCGACTGAACCCTTGACCTTGGTGTTATAATACTGAGCTCTAACTATCTGAGCTAACTTGCCAGCCTCTTGTATCTCTTTTTTGAAAAAGTTATAGTCTTCACCTTACCCTCCTCCTAATACCCTGTTTTTCTGCTTCCATTTATAGCCAAACTCTATGACAGAAACTTGAAGAATAGGATCTCAGTGTCCATTTATCTTGGAAGTTGGGACTGACAGCAAGAGGTTTAGTGTCAGGGCCATGAACAAAAAGGCTGGGTTTTGGAAGGGGCTCAGAGAGGGGATGTGAGTATGATTCACATAGGATAGTAGAGCAGCAGTTCAAAAATACAAGTTGAACACACATAGTGGCCTTGAGGTGAGAAGGGAGAATGGGTTTGTCACCAGTTGGAGAGGAGTGAATGAAGGCAGGGAAACCAGCAGTACACCTGGATTTTTCTCTAACAGCTTGCCTACGAGGAGAAGAACATAGTGGCCTTGAGGTGAGAAGGGAGAATGGGTTTGTCACCAGTTGGAGAGGAGTGAATGGAGGCAGGGAAAATAGCAGTACACCTGGACTTTTCTCTAACAGCTTGCCTACGAGGAGAAGAAAATAGATAGAGATACACTGAAGGGACTGGGAGGTCAACTTGAAAAATATAGGGCATTATCTAGCTTATACAGAGGCTGGATGATTGGACCATTTAGAGGAAAAGGATGAAGTTATGTAAAGTTGGCTGATTAGACTGTGTGAACTGCATTCCTGACTTCAACTCATCAGACTCATCTTCTGATTTTATTATCTAGCTGTAGGAGGTGAATTTCTCTTCTTCTGCTACCAGAATAGCATATAGTACCACTAAGTATCCTGCCATTGTCAAGTTCAAATGGATCACCGTGTGAGGTATTGAGTTGGCTGTCCCACTGTCATGGCTGCTGTAGAGACATTAAAAACAGATAACCTCTAAAGTTCAATTCTAGCCAATGCATTCTACTTGCCAGTGTGACCACAGTCTAATAAATCCCACCATTAGAGCAGATCTAATGATCAAGAATGCTGATTTTAGCACAATGAATTGCATTATCTTAGATGTGAAAGAGTTTCCTTAGTCTCATCTGTGATCTAGTTTAGAAATCTATTGTGCCATCACCATATAGCCTTAGTTTGAACTTGCCTATGGGGCACTTACTGGTTGCCAATCTATTTTCCTCTGTGAGGGAACTGACCGTCATCTGAATTAATCAGAGCAGTTTGCTGTCACTTAACAAAGGGAAAGGCTCTCAGAGAACAGGAGTCAAAGCAATAGATATGAAAATATGGAAATGTTTCTAGAATGCTGCCCAGGAAGAATATACTTGAGTGAGACATAAGAGTGAGGGTGGAGGGCGCAAAGGTGTAGCTCTAGTGGTTGGAATATCATTGAAAGAACACAAAACATGCACTGTGGTCTTTTTCTTCTATCATTTCCCCCAGCTCTGGCTGTGAGTGATGAAGTCCTATGGCTCAGTGCCTAGCAGAGTGCCTGGCACATAGTAGGTACTCAATAAATATAGCTTGACTAACAAATATCTGTTGACAACATTCCTACTATTTAAGAATAGGTGCCTTGAATAAAGAAGTTCTGGGTTTAATTGCTGCTTCACCAATTACTCATTGCTCTGTTACCCGACCAACTTGCAGTTTCTTTTCTGTGAAATGGATTTACTCATCATATGTATCTCACTGGGTCTATGTAAACATAAACAAATACACATGTGTGCACTGATAGGCATTTCTATGTCCATCTCCTTATCTATCTCTCAAAGGAAAGAAAAAACTATGCTTTAGGATTACTTATACGGCAGGTACTGTTGTAAATATTTTCCATAAGTTAATTTATTTAATCTTCACAACAAAGCTACAAGTAAGATAACTTCACATGTGAAGAAACAGGCACAGGGAGGTTAAGTGAATTGCTCAGCTAATTAGTGGCAAACTGAGATTTGAAGTCTGGCAGATTAGCTCTCAGAGCTATACCCTTAACCACTATGTCACTTTTCCAAGGTAATGCATATAAAAATGTGTAATGTTGTGTCTGGCTCAATTTACCTCTTCCTTTTTTTTTTTTTTTTCTTTTGCTTTCTACTGTTACTGTTATTTTCAACTCAGGTCAAACTCTTGTTATGGTTCAAAGTATCCCCAGAAAATTGAAAGAAACAAGACCTCCTAAATCGAGAGGCTGGAGTAGGATGATCTCCATCCCACAGGACACTAACAGCAGCATGTTTTGGCAATAACCTCTGCTTCTCTAGCATAGCTTTGAATTTTATGAAATTGTGTGGCACACTCCATAGGGAGAAACCAATTTCCTTGAGTGCTCTGTACAGCATCTAGGAAAGTGCATGCATTTGACAGTTTACTCCAAAGTGATTATCACACCTGTGTTAATCTATCAGCCGGCAAATGACCCCCAAAGATTCCCAGAGACTAAACAATGTGGTGTAAGTCAATATCATATTTCACTGTGTCGGCAATGGATGCCTGGGATAGCTGAGTAGGATGAGAGTGAAATGAGCTATTGGATTATTGAGCGGGTCCTCTCTGGAGTCATCTCGGGATCCATCAGATATTAACTAGGAGCTGAAGTTTTCATTGACCATAGACCCGGAATGAGATAAAAGTCTTCTATTTGATAGCCGATAAAGTATAACTTACAGTTCATGGTGTAATTAATGAGAAGTTTTCTTGGTTATAAGATAAAAACTTCTGTATTGTCGTAGCAATTGATTATATGTTTATAACCTCTTCAAACTTTGCAAACTTCTTTACGTGTTTTATTTCCACAAATATTCTCCTCCTACCTTGCGTGTTCTTATTCCTTATTCTTCCCAGCATTTTTGGAGGAAAAATAATTTTCCTAGGTTATTTCCCCCTCCTTCCCACTTTTTCATGGCATTAAGTTATTAAGGTTGGTTATTTAGCAAATATTTGCATGCTCTTTTCTCCATGCCAGGTTCTGTGGTAGGCAGAGTTGAATGAGGCACATTCCCTATATCACGGAACTTGCATGGAAACAAAAAGAAAGAAATAACTGAATATCCTAGAGCCAATTCTACTTTAATGAATCTTCAAAAGGAGGGGAAAAGAGCAAGAGGCGAAATGATCCAGATTCAACAATCATAAGGGGGATGTGTAGGGGAGGCACGAGTTGGAGGGACCTTGTGCTCTGTGTGTGTGTGTGTGGGGGGGGCACAGGGATGGATCTGAGATGTCCTTTTATTCCATCAAAATGTTTGAGAACTGACTCAGGGGCTGACGTTGGGGGCAAGGAGCTTACTTTATATCAATCAGGATAGGATACATCACCTTGTGGTGACAAGTCCTGAGCTTAGTGGCTTATCACCATAATGAGCTTTTTCTCGCTCACACTGTTTGTCCACTTCAGATAAGCTGTGGCTTCTGCTCCAACATTTCCTGACTTTGGATGCATGCTGACAGAACAGCTACCATCTTGAATGCTGCCAGTTGTCAACTCAGAGGGAAAAGACAGTGAGTTTCTTGCACTGGCCATTACATGCTCATGATGTATTGGCCAGAACTAGTCATGCAGAGCTGGGGAACCAGAGATGGGCTGCACATATCATACCACCCTGTAATCTGAAGACAGAGAGCTGGAAATATTTGGGAAGCAGCATTGGTGACAAACTCAAGTTACCACAGAACCTGGAAGAAGGAACTCAGCTGCTAGTGAAAAATAGTTCAGCCTTTTCCCCCGAGCACTAGGAAACAGCAGTGAACAGTAGCAAAATGAACAAGGAGAGGAATCAAAGTGAGGACAACCAGATTCCCACCCTCAAATTAGTAGCCTGACCAAGGACAGGTCTCTGAGTCAATTTCTTTACCAAGACCAATGTTACAGGACTGTTTTGGGAGGTAAACATAGTCAAGTTTTATGCATACTAAGAGTGAGTAAATATGGTGAAGAGCCCATAGAGTTTTCCTGTTTTCCTCCTCTTTTCTCTGCTCTACCCCAGCAGTTGGGTGTTCTCCATGCTAAGTGAATGAAAGCAGCCTGAGTGTTTGTCTCAGAAAGCGGGCAGGTATGAGTCTACAAGGAGGGGAGTATGAGGCTGAGTGAGAGGCCAGGGGCAGTGGCTCCCATCCAGGGAAACCCCTGCCCTTGCCAGAAGTTTTTGGACATGTGAGAGGGCATTTTGGGTGTTTGCAGAGATTGGGGTGCACTACTGGCATTTGGTAAGTGTTAGTCAGGGATCCTAATTGTCTTGCAATTCTCAGGACAGTCCTGCACAATAAAGAATGGCATTGCCCCAAATTCCAGCAGTTGAGAAACACTGGTAGGGGAAGAAGCAGCTGTCAACCACAGAATATAGCAGCCCTATAATTTAGGTTGGCTGTGAGCTCTAGACAGACTCACGGTGAGGTTTGCAGATTCGTGAGAATGTGGTTTTAGTGTTCTTTTTCTACTTAGGTGGCATTGCAAAATAGTGATTGCTCAATTAAATACACGGTGAGCAAATGCTCTGATTACTATGTATCTGGCTCTTGCTCAGCTCCTGCTTGATAGTGTTGCTTAAGATAGCTGGAGGCTTAAAGGGAAGGTTTAAGTCAATTCATGGATGGTGTTTTAACAATTTAAGAAGGGTAGATAGGGACAGCTAGGACATGTCCCTAAACTCTTCAAGTCAGCACCAAGGACAGTTAATGGTGCCTACTGCTGTACGCTCCTCGGGCCTAGACCCTGATCAGAAACAAGACTTTTTCCTGAAGGTGCAGAGGCTGGTCCTGGGTTTGAGTTATTCTTTAGCTCATATACTTCCACTGCCTGTCTACCCCTCACCTCTTCTCCAAACTCTACTGTATTTTTTAACGTCAGGCTCAATTATGCTTCAGCAGAGAAATGTTGATAGAGCCCTGAGCAAACCACAATCTCTCTGTCTTTTAAAATCCTGCCTCGTTTATCATCTGAAATATTCATCTGGACTGTCTGTTCTTTCTGGGAGATCTTAAACAAAAGATGAGATTTATGTTTAGGAAAATTTATTCTGCAAGTGGAACAGTGGGTGGTGGTGAGAGATAAGAACCTATGAACTCTAGATACAGTCAGTTCTGCATAATGCTGGATTTGAAAACACAAATTTGTTCCAATGCAGTTGAACTATTATGGGAAGATTTGAGTACAATGTGAATTTTGCATTTGTTTATGCACGATTCTGTGCACAAGAAACACTAGGTGAATGCAGAAAGTGCACTCTGCTGAATTGAGCTGTGGAAGAATATGCAAATGGATATGTGCATGTCTGCCAGGTTCCTCAGTTCACCACGTGTGTTATGAGCCATGTCCAGCCACATCTGGCCTTTCAATATTCTGTCTGATTTCATATAACCCTCCTTCTACCATTTCACAGTAACTCAGTAACTCATGTGCTGCAGCTCTTTCAACACCCACGTACACTGGCAAACTTAAGGTCTTTTTCAAGGTAAAGAGTCATATTTATTACAGTATTTATGTATTTCTTAGCTATTTAATATATGTAAAACTGCTACCATTTTTATTTGGTTTCCATCTTTTTTATGCAAAAAAAAATTGCATTTTGTACACCTAACCCCATTTCCCCCATAAGCCCTGTAATTTTTATTGTGCAATTTTGCATAGCAAGGTAATTTTTAGAAATGCATATGACATGTTATAACAGAACTGACTGTACTTTTGCAATTCGAGTTTTGGAATGCTAAGTTAAAATTGCTTGCAAGGATGAGAAGGTGGGGCACAACTTTATCCCAGTCATCACCCCAAAATCCCAGATTGCATAACTAGTAAAGGTCATTATCAAGAGGGGCCAAAAATGAGAAGCTTTGGGGTAAAAACAAACCAAACAAAACAAATTATGTATCTGTACATTAAGTGACTAAGAAGTTACTCTTGTTTTCATGGACCTTTTTTCTTCATTTTACATGGCAGGGAAGGGAGATGACTCCTCCTCAACTCTACAGGTCTGAACACAAATTCGTCTGTGGTACATTTACATGGTGAGTTCCTGATCACTCTTCTTAATTTATGTTTTCAAGATGTGAAGTTGAGGTTGTTTCTTTTAAAAATATATATTTCATATATAACAAATTTCAGAACAAGAAATGTACTCTAACAGCATAAAGACAATACATAATGAACATTCTCTTTAGTTTTGAAATCACATCTCAAATCCATTTTTTTCCTTAAATAAGACAGTGCAAGTTTTGGAGTAGGCTCTATTTTATGCATCAGATGAGATTGGATCCCTTTACAGAATAATAGAAAAGTCTACGAGTTAAAGGACAGGGCTCATTCAGAGGCTAGGGGAGTCTTTCTTCCAGCTTTATCTGTCTATTCTTTCTATCTATCTACTTTTTTCTTCTTCTTTGATCTTGAGCATCTGTCATTTGAACAGGCTAAGGCTTGTCATCACAGACTGGTCCCAAACATTGTGATTAAAGCAGAAATGGTACCAATCCTTCCAGGAATCTTACAATTTATAGATGACTCTTGAAAATCTAAATGGCCTTGATATTCAAAGGAGGAAATTTCTTTTCCTTTTTTTTTTTTTTTGCGACCGGTAAGGGGATCGTAACCCTTGGCTTGGTGTCACCCGCACAGCGCTCAGCCAATGAGCGCACCAGCCATCCCTATATAGGATCTGAACCTGCGGCCTCAGTGCTCCCAGCGCTGCTGCGCTCCCAGCACCACACTCTCCTGAGTGAGCCATGGGTTCGGCCCCAAAGGAGGAAATTTCTAATGGCATAATAATTCCAGATATTGTGGGAGGTGTTTCTGAGTTTTGTCTAAGGTTTGAAGGCTAATTAAAATTATAGCTGCTACTAGAGAAAGATTCATACCTAAAAAAACAAAAACACATACAAAATGGGTCATTGGTACTCACAGATTAAAAAGGGCAAGTGGAGATCATCAAGCCCATGCTTTTTCAACTTCACTTAGAGATTTCCTTGGTGGGGTGGCACACAGATAATTAGAAAGATGGATAATCGGTTACAACTTAGATCTGTGTGCATTTTAGATGAGATTTCTTTTAATAAAGAGTTAGGGGCTGGCCCGGTGGTGCACTGCTACCGGTGCTCCCGCCGAGGGTTCGGATCCCACATACAGACCGGTTCCCGCTCACTGGCTGAGCGAGGTGCGGGCGCAGCACCGAGGGTTGCGATCCCATTGCCGGTCCCGGTCCGGTACGGGCACAACACTGAGGGTTGCGATCCGTTGCCGGTCACGAAAAAAGACAAAAAGGAAAAAAAAAAAAAGAGTTAAAGGGTTGCCTTAAAAATGTTTGCAAGCCAGTGGCTTAGACCCATATTTGTGGGGTTCCCAAAAAAGAAGTTCCTTAAAATTAGAGGGCTAAGCTACTTGGCATCCTGGTAACTCAGAGTATTTCTTTCTAACTCAGTCTTGATGAGGAGGAGAAGAAAGAAAAGGAAAAAAAAAAAAGAGTTAAAGGGTTGCCTTAAAAATGTTTGCAAGCCAGTGGCTTAGACCCATATTTGTGGGGTTCCCAAAAAAGAAGTTCCTTAAAATTAGAGGGCTAAGCTACTTGGCATCCTGGTAACTCAGAGTATTTCTTTCTAACTCAGTCTTGATGAGGAGGAGAAGAAAGAAAGGAGCTAATACTTATTGATTACTTGTGATAGGCAAGACACTGGGCTGCAAACACTTTCAATTTTGCTGTTTCAGTAACATGAGAAAGTGGCTGTGATCATCTCCATTTTGTAGTTGAGAAAACTGAGGTTCAGAGGTTAAGTCCCATGTCCTAGGTCACAGGATTTGGCAGTTACAAAGCTTTCATGGAATCCAGGCCTTTTGTCTAAAAAACCCAAATCTTTCACTTTCAACTATGTTGAGTGGGGAGAAGCCTCAGGACATGAGAGACAAAGCATCTCACTCTGTGTCTGCTGCCAGAAAGCTGATGTGAGGGCAGGGACTCACAGTTAATGTTTATTTGGGTGGGTGGGAATTCTCTATTTGAAAGTTAATTTGGCTTTTCTAGCTTCAGGTCACAGTGTATCCCACCATAGTATTAATGCCTCTGGTTTTCATCCCCCCACATGTGATGACATCTGTAGTTATCATGAGTACACTCATACATAGTGTTGTTTCTTTCTCTGTGCAATACCTGACTTACATTCAAACTGTAAATCTGGAAGAAAGACTCCCCTAGCCTCTGAATGAGCCTGTTCTTTAACTTGTAGACTTTTCTATTATTCTGTAAAGGTATCCAATCTCAACTGATGCATAAAATAGAGCCTACTCCAAAACTTGTACTGTCTTATTATTTAAGGAAAAACATGGATTTGAGATGTGATTTCGAAACGAAAGAGAGTGTTCATTATGTATTGTCTTTATGCTGTTAGAGTACATTTCTTGTTCTGAAATTTGTTATATATGAAATATATGTACCCCCCCCCATTTCACATCTTGAAGACATAAACTAAGAAGTGTGATCAGTAACTCGCCATGTAAATGGACCACAGAGTCATTTGTGTTCAGACGTGAGAGTTGAGGGAGGGTTATCTCTCTTCCCTGCCATGTAAAAATGAAGAAATAAGTCTGTGAAAACAAGAGTAACTTCTTAGTCATTTAATGTACAGATACATAGTTTGTTTTGTTTGTTTCATTTTTACCCCAAAGCTTCTCATTTTTGCCCCCTCTTGATAAAGACTTTTCTGGATTGGACTTGGAGACATGCTTCTAACTGATAGGAACAACAAAGATCATGGGCTATCACTCCTGTGACTTCTGTCTTGCTAGCAAAGTCTCTCTATTGCTTTTTGCTTTGTCCACTTGGATGAACAAAGACCCCATTTTGGAGAGGTTCACAGGAAAGGAACTTGGGGTGGCCTTCAGCTAACTGCCATCTAGCAACTGAGCTCGTTGGTCCAAGAGCCCATGAAGAACGATTCTTGCCAACAGCTATGTGGTCTTGAAAGTGCATCCTTCCGCCCGTTAGCCTTACTATGACCTCGGCCCAGGGGACATCTTGATTGCAGCCTGAGGGGAATCCTGAAGCCGAGGATCCTGCTGAAGTGCCCAGATTCCAGACCGACAGAGACTGTCAGATGACAGTGTGGGTCATTTTAAGCTCCTAACATTTGGGGCAATAAATAATGAATACAATTAGTTTAGTAAATAATTTAAGAAATTAGTCTTATTTAATGGAAGCATCTTTCAGTTGATACCTGTATAGAGCAATTTTGCCTGTATAACTGGTAAGAAAATTCATTGTTATATAATAGGTAGATGTGGAAAAATTAGTGTCTTTTTTATTACATTTGAATATACCAACCTAAATTCTGCCAGAAGTGTCTATCAAGACAATAAATATAATCGTACTTTTGGTGATCACACTTGGCGATCACTTTAAACCAACTTGATTGGGGCTGGTATTTGCAAGTACAGGGATTGAAATGTGTGTATTAGAACTTGCAGAGCCCTATGGCTATATTTAAGTAATACTGGTCTATCCCAGTAACCTAGGACTAAAGTAGGTATTAAAGATTATCACTGTCTCATGTTACTTTACTGCAGAGGAAGTAAATACTTCCCTGTGACAGTGGTGGAATGTATTTAGTCCCTATTTACTATTTTTTCTTTAATAAAATAGATAGTTACTTTAAACTCTTGGCCTGGAATAGTCTCCAACACTATTAACAGAAAGTCTGCCAAGAGTTGGTAAGCAATCTCAGCAATTGTATTGAATTTTTGTTTGTTTGTTTAATTACAGTTAGGATTTCTATGTTCCTCTGTGAGGTGTACATTCATGTTGTAGTTTAGGATTTTTCTAACCCAGCACTGGGGCTGGAGATAATCTTTTATATTTCCTTCCCTGTATGTGTCTCAGGTCTGTGTGGACCAAGAGCAGTGTGTACAAGGATGCACAAGCACCCTCCATGACATGATAAAGAGTAGCACTACTAAGATACTGCTGCTAGGGAGGCTTTCAATGTTATTACCAGGGAGTGTCTTGGTGTCCATATTTTTATTCAAAGCAGCAAACTGCTTTCAGTTTAAAACCTACGGAGAAGATCCCATCATGTAAGACTGACAGTGTTCCAACAGTGCACAGAAGGAGTAGGACACACAGCAGTCATGTGCAGAAAGACAGACAGAACTGGCACCATGCCCACAGAAAGGAAAGATGTCTTTAGAAGATACATGTCTGGCACATCACAGGAACTTAATTCATATTTGTTAAATTAATGAGTATAATTAAAGAGATGCCAGAAATAAACACAATTGATGAAAGATCTGAAAGGCAAAATTTAAATAATTGCATAAGGAGTAGAGAATTTCCAAAATCAATATACCAATTTAGACTGCATAGTAATTGTGTGGGGCTTGCAAGAGAGGATCAGAAGAATCTGGATTGTAGGAGGAGAGGAATCTTAACCTGGTAACTATGTATCGGTTTGCTCATGATAGTCCTGTTGTCTTCACATAGTCATTTATAGTTTCCCTTCTCAACTCTCAAAGTGTCCTGGTTTTAGTGATAAATTGTTCAGTTGCTCCACTCTCAGCAAATATCTAAGAACTATCATGGAATCTTTAGGGGATTCAATGGAAATGAGTATCAAAATCCCCAGTCTGTAGAACAGCACTATTCAATGTAAATACAATACAAATAATGTAAGTAATTTTAAAATTTCTAATAGCTATATTAAAAAAAGAAAAGGAAACAAGTGGCATTAATTTTTATAATATATTGTATTTAACCCAATATATTAAAAATATTATTTCAACATGTGGTCAGTCAAAAATTATTGAGACATTTTACATTCTTTTTTTTCACGCTAAGACTTTGAAATTTGGTGTGTGTTTTGCACTTGCAGTGCATTTCAGTTTGGATTAGCTACATTTCAAGTGCTCACCTGCCATGTGTGACTGATAACTACTGTAGCGGATGAATCGCTATGGAATATACAGTTTGTTGAATGTAATTGTATTAAGTTAACTGTGAAATACGTGTGGACTCAACCATTCTTTAATGATCTACTGACATTATAAAATTGGGTCGAAGAATTCCTCAGCATTAGGACTCTGTTTCTCCTTCTTTGGCTCTGTTGATTTAATTTTCAGTCAGGCTCCTCCCTCTCAAAGGTAGTTCAAGTCTTATTCTTTGTCAGAATGAATGTGACTTACTCTTTAGTTCTAGCAAGTGTCCAGGCACTGAGTCTGATTTGACCAACCTGGTCACGCTTCCATCTCTGGTACAGTTGCTGGGTTGGAGGATGAAAAATTCTGATCAGTCACACATCTGTCTCTGGAGCTGTAAGGGATGGATTAAGTTCCATGCAAATATGCTTAACCGAGAATGGGGCAGGGCTTTCACAGTAGAAGCCAGGTGCTAGTACCAGAAGGGAAATGCATGCTGTGATGGCAAAACATCAGAAGTACAAGAGTTATTTGGAGACCTCGGGGAAAACAGGTACAGCATAGATGAACCAGGGGCATGGCTGAGTAGTTCTGTAAGAGCAGTCCCCTTCCTTCAACAGCAAGAGTTTGTTAGAGGCCTCTAGTGATATCTCTTCTCCACACTTCTGGGGTGATGGACTTTGGTTAGTAGTACAGTATGTGACATAGTATCTAAAAGGTTCAGTGCCAATCTCTAGTGGGAAGATTGTGATGAATGCATATATTCAGCCATCAAAACAAGGATTCAGACTTTCTGGGTCTAGAAAAGAAAACATCCATCAAATCCAGCTTTCTTTGGGATCTTTCTCACATTCTATGTAGACGCCAATGTTCTGGATAGAACCAGGTCATGTGACTATGGATATTCAACAATCCATACCTTAAGGAATGAACACTAGTAATATCCTTAGACTCTGAAGGGCAAATGGACCCCAGACTAGCAATGATAATTTGGTGGGCTTTTACAGTATGGCAAGTGAATCCTGACCACATTCAGGGGGTGCTGAAGGGCAAAAACCTGCTGTTCAGAGCAGACAGAGAATTTCAGAGTGTTGTGTGCTAAAGGTGCCGGGAAGAACCACTGCAGAGAAAGGCAGAGCCCAGGCTAAGGAGGAATCAGCAGAATGGTAAGGTGGTTCCTCTGCGCCATATCTAACAAAAGTTTGTGGGACCCCATTAGTTTGGTGCCACCTGAGGCCGCAGGAGGGAGCATTGCTCTGTGAGTGGTTGTCCTGAAAAGTCAGGCCCCCACAAGACATAGCTAGCAGGAAGTCACTGCTTCATTTGCTGAGATTGATGTCTGGGCAAAACCCTCCGCTTAGTGGGGATCAGCAGAGCTGAGTGCTTTGTATCCATCCTTCTAGAGAATGCACCACTGATGATGAGGAGGAGATAGTCATTAAAGAAATTTTGTGACAGGTATATATATTTTTTGCTGTAAATTAGTTTTTAGGTTTTATTTTATTTTATTTTATTTTATTTTTTTATTTTTTGTCTTTTTCCGTGTCCGGCAACGGATCGCAACCCTCAGTGTCGCCCCCGTACCGGACCGGGACCGGCAACGGGATCGCAACCCTCGGCGTTGCTCCCGTGCCTCGCTCAGCCAGTGAGCGGGAACCGGTCTGTATGTGGGATCCGAACCCTCGGGCGGGAGCGCCGCCACGCTTCCCAAGCGGCGCACTATCCAGTGCGCCACTGGGCCGGCCCGGTTTTATTTTATTTTTAATTGACAGAAAATATTTGTATATATTTATGGGGTCTAGTGTGATGTTTCAATACATTTGTACTTTGTATAATCATCAAATCAGGGTAATTAGCATATCCATCACCTCATACATTTCTTTGTGGAGAGAATATTCAAAATCTTCTCTATATTCTTAATGGTCACATTCATGCAAAACTTTCTCACAAGTGAGCTTGACAAGAAGGACCATGGGCCCAGGAAGCACAAAACCTAGGACTGAGTCCTGGCACTGCCTCCTGTCAGCACATGACTCTGAGCAAGTTCCTAAAACGTTGTGCACTGCAGTTGCTTCACCTGAGATATAGACATAGTGGTACTGCTGCTCGTAGTTTACTGTTTTTGTATTAGTTCATTTATTTATTCATTCACTAAACATTTACAGAGAGTCTGCAATGTTCAAGGCACTGACTTCGGCACTGTGTATAAGAAAAAAAAAAAATTCCTGCCCTAATAGAAAGGATCAAATAAGATATTTGGTAAAAAATATCCCACAGACCTTAAAGTGTAATGGACACGTAAGTGAGGATGATGGTGATGATATTATGTTAATAATGCAACTTCTCACTTTTTCAGACAGCTGCATATCCCCAACCCCGATGTATGCATGCTGAATATCCAACATCAGCAATTTCCCTTTTTTGGAGCACAGATCTCATTTTCTCTGTCAGTCTGGCTGAACTCTTGCAGTGTTTTTATTTATAATTGCCCCTGCACTGGCTCCCAAGGTCCCCAGGGCCAGGTGCGCCAAGGTTGTTAAGAGGCAGCATTTCCTACTCTTTCTGTCACACAGGCAAGTGTGTCATTGATGTGTAATTAATGACATGGGAGTCAGGAGCCCAGCATTAACACACACAAATCAAGGCCTTGTCAGCCCTGAAGGTGTCTATGGGATTTTTGTTCTTTTAGAAATATTTATTGTTACAAAATGCTGCACAGTCTTGTGGGGAAGGGGAGTGCCTTTGTGGCACTGATGATGTGCCTGTTTACAGCAAGCTACAGGGGCAGCATTGGCTCACTTGGCTGATTAATTCAAGGCTCTGCAGGCTGAAGTGGGAGAGGGAGCTGGAGGGAACATTCTTCTGTTTAAAATGTATGTGGTGTGCAGATTCCCTCTGATTGTGAGCTGGCCTTAGTCTCTGCAAGCCCAGGAAATTTTAAGAATTTTTGTTCACTCCAGTAATATAAATTTTTTGAGCATTTGCTAAGCATCTAGCACTGAGCTAGGTCATAGGCGATAGAACAGGATGTGGCTCATGAATTCAGGGATTTTACATTGAATTGATGGGGACTGGGGTTCCTTACAGATCAGGCAATCAGAACTGGGAGGAATCTTTGGGTTCATGTTGCCCAATACCCTGGGCAGTAATCCTTTCCACGAAGTGACTTTTACCTCCTTATCTCACTTTCCTGGCTATGGTTACATGGATAATAGTGGGTCATAGCATATAATCCCAACTGTTCACATTTGGGAGAAGACAGAGAGGAGTGAGACATAAAAGATAAATTGGGCAATAGTTAAAAATATTAGCTCTTCACATTTTATCTGATTGTGGCTCTCTGCCTGGCTGCCCAAATCACTGAATGTACTGCTGATGCTGATACAGATGCGTGTTGGACTCAAGTGCTGATTCTGAAGTTGATCCCTGCCAGTGTTTTGACTGATGCCCAGAACTGGAGTCATTTATGTCTGGCCCAGTCCTTTGCTGCTGAACCTGTTGGAGCTAAAGCTGCTCCTAGTCTGAGTTCTCTATGTCTCACAAGACTTTATTTTTTATTAGTTAAACAAATTTTATTTTATTTTACACATTGTAATTGCAGCTACGTACAGGATACAATCTGATATTTTGATATATATGTATGTTGTATAATAAGCAGGTTAGGGTAGTTAATCAATTACCTCATGTATTTATCATCCCTTTGTGACAAAAACATTGAAAAACCTCTCCTCTAGCGGTTATGTAATATGCAAAACTTTAGCCTAGTCTCACAAGATTTTTAGCAGAGTCTAGCTCTGTTTTCGTTTCTACCCTCTGTTTCCAGATTTTTGCCTTAAGAATTAGGTATAAACTCTTGTGTTCTATGCTACATTCAATTCAAATGACAGTGTGTGGTACCCCAAATTTCCCTTCCTAGTCTGTTTCCAGATTTTTGCCTTAAGAATTAGGTATAAACTCTTGTGTTCTATGCTACATTCAGTTCAAATGACAGTGTGTGGTACCCCAAATTTCCCTTCCTAACCAACAACTTTCTCTCCCACCATTCTCTTTTCACTTAGGAGGAGGTAGCCCCTTTCTCTGGGGTGGGGTGGTCCTGCATGCAGGTGCTCCCAGCTGCTCCATGGGCCCCCGCCTGTACCCTCCTGATGTGCCGTCACACATCCTACTCCCGTATGAGCACAGGTTAGGTGCCCACCTTCCCCCCATTTTCAAAGAAGAGTTATTCTTTCTAGTCTCCTTCTCCCTTCCCATACTTCCCGTATTCTTCAAGAACTTGCTCCATTGATTTTTCCCTCTCTTTACTATATTTTCAATCCCTTTGCTTCTCTATTGGCTGCTTTCCTATGGTCAATAAACAGACTCAAATGTCCCATCTTAAAAAGCATTTCTCCCTCTACCCTACGGTCACTTTCAATTTTCCTCCTTCCTTCACGGCTCAATTCCTTGAAGGCATAATCTACACCTGCTGTCTCTACTTGCACAACATTTACTGCCTCTGCATCACGCTGCAGTCTGGCTTCTGTACTTACCACTCAACTGAAGCTGTTCTAACAGGGTCCTCAATAACCTCCTAATGCCAAATCTAATGGGCTCCTTCCAGCCCCCACCATATTTGACCTCCTTGTGGCGTTTGACACTAACACCACTCCATTATTTGTGAAGATTCCTCCTTAATTTCTATGATCCACTTTCCCTTCTGTTTCCATCTGATCTCTCTGATCATTCCTTCTCATTACCTTTTGTGATTTCTTCCCCAATTCTAGAAAGTCCTCAAGCCTTCTTCCTCTTGGATCTTGTCCTTGGCAGAACTTTTCTATTTTTGTCTGTTCCTCTTCTCATTCTACCTGCTGTCCCTGGATGGGTTTCATCGCCTAGGTCATCTTGATACAGTTTCTGTGTGCTGATTATTTCTAAGTGTGTGTGTGTGTGTGTGAGCACACGCATACATGTGTGTGCATTTAGACTCATCATCTCTGCTAAGCAATAGACTTAAGTATCAAGTCACTACCTGGGTAACCCACAGACAAGTCAACTGTAACACAACTGAATTCACTGATTTTGCTGCAAACCCGAAATTCTACTTTATTACTATTCTCAATACATGAAATCATCATTCATCTACAAGTCAGAAATCTTGGACCAAACATTTTCCTGTAATTTTCCTCACCAAAACTCTAAATCGTACCCAAGCCTTACTCTTTGTTTTCCTTAACATCATCAGACTGTATCTCATCATCCCCATGCCCACCAGTGTAGATTCTCATCATCTCCTGCTTGGCCCCGAATGGGAAGTAAGGGAGGCACTTCATACAAAGCACTTTTCACAGCTCTAGTGTGTAGTGTGTATTTACCAGTATCACCCACTGAACTGAGTCTTATAATTAGTTTTCCTTCTGCTTTCTAATCGTTCTAAAGCTTTCTCTAGAATAATCTTTCCAAATCGCTAAACAAATCATATAAAAACCTTCCATGCACTTCACTGCTTATAGAACAAAGAACTAAATCCTGTGCAGCACACATAAGACCTTGCATAAATTGGCTTTTTTCTTCCTCTCTGTGTATATATGCTCTGTGACTTCATGTGTGAAAGGCGGATGATAATAGTACTACCACATAGGTGGCTGTGAAGGTTTGATGATATAAAATGATATAAAACATGTAACCCTGGCTAATAAAGAGTGAATACTTAATGCATGCTGCTATGGTTTAAATGTTTGTCCCTTCCAAAACTCATGTTGAAACTTAATCCACAATGTGGCAATATTGAGAGGTGGGGCCTTTAAAAGATAATTGGGTCATAAGGGCTCTGTCCTCATGAATAGATTAATTCATTCTTGGATTAATGCATTAATGGGTTAATGGATTCTTGGATTATTGTGGGAGTGGAGCTGGTGGCTTTATAAGAAGAAGAGAGACCTGAGCTAGGACACTCAGCCTCTTCACCACGTGATGCCCTGCACCACCTTGGGACTCTGCAGAGAGTTTCCACCAGTAAGAAGTCTTTCACCAGATATGTCCCCTTGACCTTGGACTCTTCCCCTCCAAAACTGTAAAAAGTAAATTTATTTTCTTTATAAATTACCCAGTTTCAGGTGTTCTCTTATAAGCAACAAGAAACAGATTAAGACACATGTAAACAGTTTATATTAGTACTTTAGAGATCTCAACTGTGAAGATCATCATAATCCATGGCTGTCACCAATGTGTACATTTCCCTGTGTCTACCAGATATGACCAGTGTCCTATTTATCATTGTGCCTCCAGTACTTAGTATTATGTTGAATAAAATGAGCAAAACCTGGGCCGGCCCGGTGGCACACTGCTACAGTGTGCCGCTTGGGAAGTGCGGTGGTGCTCCCACCAAGGGTTCGGATCCCACATACAGACCGGCGGCTCACTGGCTGAGCGAGGAGTGGGGGCAACACCGAGGGTTGCGATCCCGTTGCCGGTCCCGGTCCGGTGCGGGCGCAACACTGAGGGTTGCGATCCGTTGCCGGTCACGAAAAAAGACAAAAAGACAAAACCTATCGCTGTTATAAGTTGACACTCATTTAGAGTTTCATAGGTCAAAAAATGCCTCTTCGTTTACTTACTCAGTCTTTAAACTTGCTCCATGCAAAAGTGGATTTTTTAGGGCAGTAAAACTATTGTGTATCATACTGTAATATAATAGCAGATACGTTAGACATTTGTCAAAAACCATAGTACCAAGCGTGAACCCCAATGTAAACTATAGACTTCAGTTAATAATAATTTTTCAATGCTTGTTCATCAATTATAACAAATGTACCACATTAATGCATGATGCAAATCACAGGAGAAACTAAGAAGGTGAAGGAAGGCGGGGATGTATAGGAATTGTCTGTAATTTATTTTCAATTTTTATGCAAACCTAAAATCGCTCGAAAATAAAACCTTATTCATTTAAATATATATACTTATTTTATTTTATAAATATATATTTATTTATATTTTATTTATTATGTATATTTAAATTAATATATATAATTACATGAAGCAGTCAGGACTAACGGGTGGTATTACCTGTAAATCAGAGAAGTGGTATGATTGGTCTAAAGTCACACAACTAAAACAGAGACAGGATTCAAGTTTTTCTTACTGCTGCCCTTTCCTTTAAATTATATTCTCTACCCTGATTTTTTTTTTGTTGCTTTAAGAATGAAGCATAGTTAGTGAAGGATGACTTTTTAATCTCCGTTCAACTTTTTGTGAGGGATAAGGCAATCTCATCATTGACATTCTCCTTCCAGCACTTTGCAAAGTAAGTCTTAGGTGGAGTGGAGTTTATTAGATACTGCATGAGAATACCCTTCACAAGACTAATTTAGAATCTTTATGACTCAGTGGAGGCTGTCAATCCTAAGTTATATGACGTTTAATTCCTCCTGATGTAAATTTTATATGACAAATAGTTTCATTTAATTATGTCACCTCTGGCTTATATACACCATAAAAGGTTTCATTTTAACAGCCAGCAACAAAAGAGTCCTGGGCGAGAGAAATAATATCAAGAAATCTTGCAAGGGCATGACTGGTTGGGGAAGGGCAGGGGGTTCTCTGGGAGAAATGGTCTCTGGAGGGAGGGTGGGCTTAGGGCAAACATTCACCTGCACCTGTACCTCTGCTAAGAGTACCTGGACTGGCAAGGGCACTACTTTCTCTGGGGACCTTGACTGATACACCTCCTTCTTGATGATGAGTCCACCTACCTGCCGCTCCTTTGGCTTATTCTTTCTGATGGTTTATTTCACAAAGAGTACTTGTTTTATAACATGCCCTGGCATGCACTAAGAACAACCACACTTCATGAAAATTCTCTGACTCTCTATCTTTGTTTCTGCATGTAAAATCACTGTGCTAGGGATGATGGCATGACCGAATCCTGTTACACACTGGGAAAATGCTGAGTTGGATCTATGTAACAAATTATTCATTGAGCATCTGCTGTATGCCAGACTCTGTGTAGATGCTCTGGAAAATGAGTGGTTTCTGTTTCCAAGAAGCTTTTAGTCAACTGGGAAGATCTTATATACCTATAGAGACAAGAATAAAAGGATGCGTGTGTGTGCAATACTTTATGGTTTATCAGGAGCTTCCATGTATCTATTTTAACAACACTCTCTGGGTGAGCAGAGCAGATATTATTTCCTCCATTTTACTGGTGGGGACTCTGAGGTCTGTGGTGTGACAGCTTGTTATCCACTTCTGAGATCTGGTGTGCTATTCTCACAGCATTTTGTGCACATACATCTACATACACACACAGAGTCCCCCAATAAAATACAAGCTCTTCCAAGATGTTAATAAAATAATATTTTGATATCTGTTACTCTTGTATGTGCCATTGTTGACAGTGCCTTGGTCCTGATAGTGGGCATTTTGTATATTCCTAATTATAAGGAAATCAATGTAGAAACTGGTTAATGTCAGTTCAGTCTTCATGCTAATATACATGTTAACATCCACTAACAAAATGTATATGGATTGTATTTGGGCAACCTATATATTAGATATTTCTCATTTTGCATCTAACATTCCTTCATAGTTCCAACCTTAGACTATTTAACAGTTCTATTCTCTAAGCAAAATATGTGATTCATGGCCAGTCTTTGAGAATGACTCTTGCTACTTGTGCCAGATATCTCCCATTTGCTCTGCCTGATCTATTCTTATCTTACTCTATACTTTCCTACCCTGTTCTCTGCCTGGGGAGGATGTCTTGTATGAATTCTATCAGTGGGCTCTAGTGTCCTCAGGAGGAGGGATCCCATTGGAGTTGACCAATGGAGATCTCTGGGAGGGAATCAGAGAGAAGAAAGAGTGTGAGGCCAGGGTGTTTATTCCCCAGGCTTCATCTCTTTGAGGTCATCTTGGGCAGGCTTCACTGGTCCGTTTAAGGTGGTCTTCTCTTTTTCCTGTATCTTCTCCTTTTAAGTCTTGTCCTTTTAAGTCTAGGGGCAGTAACATCTATTTATAAGAAAATGCCTAATTTCTACAAGGGTCCTTAAGGAGTCCACACACCTTAAAAAGTTCACACTTCATGCACCCACCTCTTCCCTGGTTTATCCCTTCCACTAACAGTTTTTAAAGTAAAAATATGTGCAGTGACTTAAATAAGAAAAAACAGGAGAAATGAGAGCTAGAAAAAACATATACGATATGAATGATGGGATGGGAGTGGGGTGGACAGAGTTGGGGATGAAAGAAAAGGTGACCCTCTACAAGAAATCTTTCTGTTTCTTGTCATTGAATGACTTACAGTGACTTTGAAGTATTTTTAGGTGCAAAGAAAGAATTTCCCCTGGGAAGGTCTATTTCTAAAACGCACACATATATGTATTAGGAAAATGGAATAGTACAGTGGGAAGACATCTGGGAATAAATTTGTGACCCACTACTTACTAGTTTCATCATCTGTTAACCTCTCTGAGGTTCAGTAGCCTCATCTCTAAAATGCAGATAATATTGCCATAGATCCTTAAAAAATAAGTATTCCTGTTATTATTTGGTGTTTAATTGCATTTTTCATAGAAATATATTTTTCATAGCCAAAAAAACATGGGGGGAGGGTAATTTCATTTTTCTGTTATACTTAAGAGGAAGTATGAATTAATTAATGTTCACCTTGAAAATTAAGTTCATCACAAATTATCTACTAATCGAGGTCAGACTATCCAATGTTGGGACAATCTTAGTTGATGCTAGCCCACCATGAGGAACCTTTTGGAGTAAGAATTCTGGGATTGATAATCATATTGTATCATTAAATGAGTCTCTCAGCGAAATGTTTATGAAGTAGCTGAGTGACTGCTNAACAGGAGAAATGAGAGCTAGAAAAAACATATACGATAGGAATGATGGGATGGGAGTGGGGTGGACAGAGTTGGGGATGAAAGAAAAGGTGACCCTCTACAAGAAATCTTTCTGTTTCTTGTCATTGAATGACTTACAGTGACTTTGAAGTATTTTTAGGTGCAAAGAAAGAATTTCCCCTGGGAAGGTCTATTTCTAAAACGCATACATATATGTATTAGGAAAATGGAATAGTGCAGTGGGAAGACATCTGGGAATAAATTTGTGACCCACTACTTACTAGTTTCATCATCTGTTAACCTCTCTGAGGTTCAGTAGCCTCATCTCTAAAATGCAGATAATATTGCCATAGATCCTTAAAAAATAAGTATTCCTGTTATTATTTGGTGTTTAATTGCATTTTTCATAGAAATATATTTTTCATAGCCAAAAAAACATGGGGGGAGGGTAATTTCATTTTTCTGTTATACTTAAGAGGAAGTATGAATTAATTAATGTTCACCTTGAAAATTAAGTTCATCACAAATTATCTACTAATCGAGGTCAGACTATCCAATGTTGGGACAATCTTAGTTGATGCTAGCCCACCATGAGGAACCTTTTGGAGTAAGAATTCTGGGATTGATAATGGTTCAGTAGCCTCATCTCTAAAATGCAGATAATATTGCCATAGATCCTTAAAAAATAAGTATTCCTGTTATTATTTGGTGTTTAATTGCATTTTTCATAGAAATATATTTTTCATAGCCAAAAAAACATGGGGGGGAGGGTAATTTCATTTTTCTGTTATACTTAAGAGGAAGTATGAATTAATTAATGTTCACCCTGAAAATTAAGTTCATCACAAATTATCTACTAATCGAGGTCAGACTATCCAATGTTGGGACAATCTTAGTTGATGCTAGCCCATCATGAGGAACCTTTTGGAGTAAGAATTCTGGGATTGATAACCATATTGTATCATTAAATGAGTCTCTCAGCGAAATGTTTATGAAGTAGCTGAGTGACTGCTACATTTTTGCATGGCTTTAAGTTAGGTGCTTCAGATATAAAAATAAATAAGACTTGGTCTTTGTTTTCATGGGAACCCCAGCTCATCTAGGGAAAGAGATTAGGAGGTGACCTATCAAGATCATAGGTCATTTCTTATTCTCCTTTGTCTCTCCAGTGTTAACATAGGTCCTAGTCCATTGTATCCCATTTGTTAAGTTTGAATAAATTGATTACCAGCAATGCTAGGTATGAGATGCAACATTAACTGCATTAGAAATTCAGAGGAAAGGGCCGGCTCCGTGGCTCACTCGGGAGAGTGCGGCGCTGGTAGCACTGAGGCCGTGGGAATCAAGATCATAGGTCATTTCTTATTCTCCTTTGTCTCTCCAGTGTTAACATAGGTCCTAGTTCATTGTATCCCATTTGTTAAGTTTGAATAAATTGATTACCAGCAATGCTAGGTATGAGATGCAACATTAACTGCATTAGAAATTCAGAGGACAGGGCCAGCCCTGTGGCTCACTCGGGAGAGTGTGGCGCTGGTAGCACTGAGGCCGCGGGTGTCTCTCCAGTGTTAACATAGGTCCTAGTTCATTGTATCCCATTTGTTAAGTTTGAATAAATTGATTACCAGCAATGCTAGGTATGAGATGCAACATTAACTGCATTAGAAATTCAGAGGAAAGGGCCGGCTCCGTGGCTCACTCGGGAGAGTGCGGCGCTGGTAGCACTGAGGCCGTGGGATCGGATCCTATATAGGGATGGCTGGTGAGCTCACTGGTTGATTGCGGTGCAGACCACACTGTGCCAAGGGTTGCACTCCCCTTGCTGGTTAAAAAAAAAAGAGAAAAAAAAAAAAGAAATTCAGAGGAAAAAAAGCCCATTGTGGCCTTAAAGTTTCATGGAGGTAGAAGAAATTGATCTGGGGCTTAATAAATGTGTAGATTTGGGTAAGATTTGGGTAGGTATAGTGGCGTGAGGACAACACTGCAGGGGACTGTCTGGTAGATTTGTGGAAATCAAATTACCAAATAAAGTGGTATGAATTTTAATAAGAAATGATTTAAAGATACAGGTTTTACATAGACTTGATTTTAATAGGACTGGATTTACATGGACAATCCAGAAGGTTGCACCATTTTTGAAAAACATCCAGCAGCATGTGAAAGCACTATTTCACTATAACTGCACTAACATAGTGTGTTATCTTTAAAAGTATTTACTCACCATAAATATGATAGGTGACACCATATCTCCATTTGAAAAAATGCATTAGGTAAAAGTTTTAATTAATAGAGTGAGGACAGAGTAGAATAAAAATAAACTGCAATTACATTGAGGTAAGAAGAGGCAAGAGAGACCGAGGCTTGGTAAAGAGGCACAGCAATGGGGTAAGAGAGGGCATGCTGGCTAAGTGCAGGCTGTGTTGAGATGGCTGTCTGAGGTGTAGACAGAAGGAAGTTAATAGGCTGTGGGAAGTGAGCAAAGTATGATTTTTCAGGAATTGTGATGTGGAGGATGTGCTCAGCAGGTGTATAGGAGCAGGCATGGTGAATGGAGACACAGTTGCCATCCAGAAGGGAGGCTACCAGCTGGAGCAGTTATGAGTGTGGAAACGGTGTGAAATGAGCTAGGAGGCTGCAGGTGGGGGTCACTGCAGGTCAGGAGGATTAGGGACTGGGAGGCAGGGGTCAGATATATTTTCAACACTTTTCTGATATATCTGAAAATCAGATCGGGGTAGCAGATCACCCGATGTCACTTAGGGCCGGTAAATGGCAGGAGTGCTCAAGGAAATGTCCTGGAATATTGGGCAAGAAGTGGAACATTGAGGGAAAGTAGAATATTGGAGAAGACAAAGTATGGCTTAGAGAAAGAGGTTACAAAGAGGGGTTTGTACTGTGATCAGCTTGTATAAATATTAGAGAGTGAGTGGACTGTAGTGGCTAAGGATAGGGCTGGCTCCTCCATTTATTAGTCATTTGATTTTTGGACAAGTCACTTTACCTTTCTGTGCCTCAGTTTCCTCACCTACAAAATAGAACTGTTGTGGAGTTTAAGTGAAATGCTACATTTAACAGGAGCAGAAAGGTGTCTGGCACATAGTAAGTATTAGTCACTATTGGTGGTGGTAGTATTGTATTGTTGTGGTTGGAGGTGGAGTTTTTATTTTTTCCTGGTTGTTGTTATTGTATTATTGTTGTTAGAAATGATGTTTGCATGTTTTTGTTGTTGTTATTTTGACATCAAGAATGAGAGAAATGGAGTTCAGGAGCAGGCTGGAGGCCAGCGTTTTCATCAGAGGGATGCAGGACTATTTTCTCATCCCTTCCGAAAGTTGTAGGATGATCCAAAAGTTGCTGGAAGAATGCTTCAGTACCCTTTGTGGGCATCTCATCAATGAGCATCCTCCTAAACCTCCCAGGTCTTTGAACATCTGAGCTGTTTTATGTACAAGTAACCCTCAGAAAAGAAGCAAGGCTGGGAACAGGGTAAACATTTAATATTTGTTGTAGAGTCTCTGTCTTACTGGGAGAGAGGAGAAAAGTCTGGATTGACTTTTTGAACTTAGCCGAAATACAACTCTTTCTGGTAGGCAGCTGGGGATACCAGCCTGACTTCTGCCTTTCATGAGACCTCGGGGACCCTAAGTGCCCATTCGTACTCCCAACTTAATCTTGGTTTTCTGCTCCTTTATATGGGGGTTTATGTGGGTGTCATCTGTTTTCATAGGCTTCACTCCATAAGGTGAGCTTATGAGCTTTGCAAAAAATCTCAGCCTCTGTTTTTAGTACCCTTTGGCTCCTTGGTTTGTCATTTTTGTTTATCCATTTAGTCATGAGATCTTTCTTTCCTCCTTGATGCAGCCTGATAAAAACAAGTGAACATTTCCTGACAAGTTTAAGCTCAGAGTTTACAGAGCTGAAAAGCTTTTACCCTTTGTGTGCCCAGAGATAGAAGGGACAAAAGAATCGGAGTCTAGACTCAAGATGTGCACTTCAGTTGGCGGATGGAGCAGAGCTTCCAAATTTTGAGTTTTGGATAAATGACCCTTCCACTTTAGGTGAAACTAAGTTGCAGAACATATCAAATCATTATTTGGCTGTAATTTTCTCAGTTGTAGATTGGTTTATAACACTCACTCCCTTGTGAGTGTTAGTAGGACAGGCCACTTCTGACAAAGGCACAGGAGCCTTAGTCTCCTGGAAGGGTCATTTATCCAAAACTCATAATTTGGAAGCTCTGCTACATCTCCCAACTGAAATGCACACCTTGAGTCTGGACTCCGATTCTTTTGTTCCTTCTATCTCAGTGCTTCATGGTGATTGTCTCATTGGGGAAGAGGGTGTAGAAGAGGAAAGGGAGCTTGTAAAAACCATCACAGATCTTAATTGACAATCTTGATTTCACAGTGCTGTCTTGGGTTAGCCCTAGATGTATGGAAATTCTTTAAATCGTCTCGTATGATTGGGAAGAAACCTGGTGAGGAAGTGGCAGATCTGCGATTACCAATGAGTCTTCCTTTCATTACCAGCTCATCTGAGGGTAGGGGGTTCCACTTTACAAAAGAAAAAGTTAGGAGATATTGCACGACAATGATTTTTCCTTTCACAGAATAATAATGATTCCCTCCTTATCTTTTCATTACTCAGTGAGCTGCCTCATGTGTTGGTTGTTTTGTGGTCTCAGTAATTATATGTACATAATAAATATCCACTCCAACTAGACCAACTTGCCATCTGCACAGAATACTTTATACACCCTGATTCCAAGCCTTTTCCCCCTGTTTTCCCTTTCCTACTTACTGTCACAAATTCAGTTCACTGCTGCCTCCTCTGCTTAGTCCTGTAAGTGTATAAATTAATGTTCCTTCAGCTTTAAATATGTTTTTCTCAGTGTGTTTCAACTTGATTTCCTTCTTGAAGTATGATGTTCAAGTCTAAACACAATATATCAAATGTGGTCAAATAAATGTTAACTAAAAATAATAATTATTTGCCAATTTTCAATGTCATGTTTCTATTGATGCCATTGAAGATGGCAACCACATTCCATGACAGGCTCTTTGTCCCCTAAAACTTCTGGAACTTTCCTCTTTAGCTGTTGCTCAGTCCTATTCTCACTCCAGTCTATTTGTGCAGTTGACTGTTTGGATCCGAGTGTAGGAATTTACATTTATCTTTGTAAAAATGACATCTTGTAAGATTCAGCCCATCACCCTAGACTGTTAAGAAACACTTGAAAAAAGTGGATTACAACAAATTAATTTTCTTTTCGTCCTAATGTAATCCATGCATTTGATGAGCTTGGTTGAGAACTTACAAAAATGTTGAAAAAGACATGACTTAAGACACACTCCAGTTCAGGAGGGGTGTGCAGATGCCAGTAGATTCGAGTACCAAACCTAACCCAGGCCCACAGAAGCCTGAGAAACTCTGAACTCCAGCCTGGCTCCCGATTTTAGTTTCCAGCATTTTCCCTACAGGGGCCTCTGCTGTCCTTCCCGACCATCTCTCCTGTCTTTCTCTGATCTTTTGCTCATGGGAAGGACTGGAATGCCTCCTCTCTAAGCTTTACCCTTACTTTGTGGTTGGCCACGTGACTCAAGCCTACATTAATGTCCCATATTCCTGGACCATTCTTTTTGCCCCTGAGTATAAATTTCTCAGTTCTAAAATAATTATTTCACTAACAATAGTTAATATTGCTTGAGCCTTTAAAATGTACTTGGTAGTATGCTGAGTGTATTATACACATTCTCTAATTTATCTTCGTGTAAATTCTATATGCTTCTTATTATTGTGGCTCCATTTTATAAATAAGGAATCTTAGAGAGTTTAAGGCACCTTGTTCAAGCTCACCTGGATGTGTCATGGCTTGAAAATAGGTCTTTCTGATGATACAACTTGTGCTCCTCATAAGCCTCCCTCTTTGAGTTGTAAAGTTCAACAGTTGGTTGGTTGTAAAATCAAAAATTTGGGGATGGAGACTGGTTCTAAATTTCTATTTCCCCACTTAACAGAGATCTCACAGAGGACTGACAGGGAACATACAGTGCTGCTTAACACGTACTTATGGAAAAAATGACTAAATTAATGCATGGAACAAGTGTGTTACAATATCCTTTTTCTTCCCAATAATATGCAACATCTGGAGACTTTTTTCAAGGTAAGGCAGGTGATAATATGTGATTATCTGGAGTACTGCAAACAGAATCCAATGGACATCATGAAGGTTTCAGAAAGTGTATCCTCCTTGGAAGCTTTCACCAAGTTATTACTAATGGATTTGATATACACTAGGGAAAAAAATCAATCTTTCCTTTGGACATATTTTTCTCAACAGTTTGATCTCTTTCTTTTAATCAGGTGAAAAGCATTTTAGATATTTGGGGGTCTTTGTTCCTTTTCTAAAAGTAAAATCGGTGAAGTTAATAGGGTGAAGTAAGGTGCATCTATTTAATGAGAAGAATCTAATTAAGAGGCTATTTCCCCCCTTCCCCCACATGTTACTTCCCTATTTTGGTTCTCTTTGCAATTTTACTTAAAAGCATTTGAGTTAGAATTTGATGAATTTGACATCTAAAATATTGAAGAGTGATATCGGAATATGACATGCCTAGATTTTTATTGTTACACTATTAACAGCTGCCAGGTTGAGACTTATTGCTTTTTAATCTGTCACTTGCGTGGAGATGTAGTCATTGCCTATGCCACTCACATAGTCAGGGCCTGCTAATGTTCTGGGATTGTACGGGTGCCTAAAAAAATGATAACTCCTGTGCTATCCTTAAACTCCAGTTCTTTAGCTCAACTTTGATCTCAGCTAAAGCACAACCCTGGGAGGGTTATACTAAGGTTTTTTATTTCCCCCCTCAATTTTGTTTATATTTACTTTTGTGGGGTACAGTGGGCTGTTTCAAACATGCATATACTGCACAATGATTCACTTAGGGTAGATAGAGATAGCACAGTTTTGTACTCATTACTTCACCACGTCTCCTCTCTCTCACTCTCCTCCCTTCCCAGCCTCTGGTAATCATTATGCTACTCTCTACTTATCTGAGAACTACTTTTTAATTTTTTTTTTAGATTCCACATATGAGTGAGACCATGTGGTTTTTGTCTTTCTGTGCCTGACTTACTTCACTCAACATGATGGTTTCCAGTTCCAGCCATGTTGCTGCAAATGACAGGCTATCATTCTTTTTTATTGCTGAATAGTATTCCACTGTGTATATATACCACAGTTTTTTTTAATTCATTCATCCATTGATGTGCATTTAGACTAATTCCATCTCTTGGCTACTGTGAATAGTGTTACTATGAACATGGGAGTGTGGGTGTCTTTTTGATACATTGATTTCATTTCCTTTGGGTATATACCCAGTAGTGGGATAGCTGGGTCATAGGGTAGATCTATTTTTAGTTCTCTGAGGAACCTCCATACTGTTTTCCACAATTGCTGTACCAATTTACATTCCCACCAACAATGTAGGAGAGTTCCTTTTTCTATGCATCCTCACCAGCATTTGTTATTTTCTGTTTTGCTGATAATAGTCATTCTAATTGGGGTGAGATAACATCTCATTATGTTTTAATTTGCATTTCCCTGATGATTAGTGAGTTTTAGTATTTTTTGTGGGTGTGCATTGGCCACGTGTAAGTCTATTTTTCTTTTTTTCTTTTTTCTTTTTTTTGTGACTGGTAACGGGATTGCAACCCTTGGTGTCGCGCCCGTACCGCGACCAGCAACGGGATCACAACCCTCGGTGTTGCGCCCTCACCGCGCTCAACCAATGAGCGGACTGGTCTCTATATGGGATCCGAACCCTCGGCGGCAGCGCCGCCGCGCTCCCAAGCGCCGCACTCTACCGAGTGTGCCGCCGGGCCGGCCCATGTAAGTCTATTTTTGAGAAATGTCTATTCAGGTCTTTTGCCTGTTTTTTGATTGGATCATTTGTTTTTTTTGCTGTTGAGTTGTTTGAGTTCCTTATGAATTCTGAATGTCAGCCTCTTGAATGATGTGTAGTTTCCAAACACTTTCTTCCATTCTGTAGGTTGTCTCTTCACTTTGTTTTAGTATCCCTTGCTGTACAGAAGCTTTTCAGTTTGATGTAGTCCCATTTATGTATTTTTGCTTTAGTTGTCTGTGCCTTTGTAGTCCCTTTTAAAAAAGCGCTGCCTACTCTCATTTTGTGTAGCATTTCCCCTATGTTTTCTTCAGTAGTTTCATAGTTTCAGGTCTTAAATTTATCTCTTTAATCCATTTTGAGTTGACTTTTGTGTATGGTGAGAGAAAGGAGTCTAGTTTCAATCTTCTCCATGTGGATATCCAGTTTTTCCAGCACCATTTATTAAAAAGGCTATTCTTGGGCTGAGCCTGTGGCGCACTCGGGAGAGTGTGGTGCTGGGAGCGCAGCAGCGCTTCTGCCACGGGTTTGGATCCTATATAGGGATGGCCGGTGCGCTCACTGGCTGAGCGTGGTGTGGCCGGTCTCAAAAAAGACAAAAAAAAAAAAAGGCTATTCTTTCCCCAATGTATATTCTTGGCACCTTTGTAAAAAATCAGTTGGCTGTATGGGTTTATTTCTGGGTTCTCTATTCTATTCCATTGGTCTATTTGTTTTTATGCCCGTACCATGTTGTTTTGGTAACTACAGCTTTATAGTATATTTTGAAGTCAGGGAGTGTGATGCCCCCAACTTTGTTCTTTTTATTCAAGATTATTTTAGCTATACAGGGTCTTTTGTGGTTCCATGCAAATTTTAAGATTTTTTTTTTCTATTCCTGTGGAGAATTTCATTGGTATTTTGATAGGGATTTCATTGAACATGTAGATTGCTTTGGGTAATATGGACATTTTGATGATGTTAATTCTTCCAACCCATGAACATGGGGTATCTTTCCATTTATTTGTGTTCTCTTCATTTTTTTTTCATCAATGTTTTACAGTTTTCATTGTAGAGGTATTTCATCTCCTAGGTTAAATTTACTATTTGGTATTTCATTTTTTTTTACCTATTGTGAATGGGATTACTTTCTTGATATTTTCTTCAGCTATTTCATTATTGGCATATAAGAAGGCATTGATTTTTGTGTTAATTTTGTCTCCTGACACTATACTGATTTGTATATTAGTTCTAGTAATTTTTTGGTGGTGTCTTTAGGGTTTTCTATGTATATGATTTTGTCATATGCAAATAGGGATAGTTTGACTTCCTCCTTTTTGATTTTGATGCTCTTTATTGATTCTTCTTGCCTTATTGTGCTGGCTAGAACTTCTAGTACTATGTTGAATAAGAATGGGGAAAGTGGGCATCCTTATCTTGTTTCAGAACTTAGAGGACAAGCCTCCAATTTTTGTCCATTCAGTATGATGTTAGCTGGCGGTTTGTCATATAGGGCCTTTATTGTGTTGAGGTACATCCCTTATATTCTTAGTTGAGAGTGTTTTTATCATGAAGGGGTGTTGGATTTTATTGAATGCTATTTCTACATCTATTGAAATGATCATATGTTTTTTCCCTTTCATTCTGTTGATGTAATCTATCATGTTTATTGGTTTGCATATGTTGAACTATCCTTGTATCCCTGGGATGAATCTTACTTGGTCATGGTGAATGATCTTTTTAAGATGTTGGATTATGTTTGCTAGTATTTTGTTGAGGATCTTCACGTGTGGCTTCATTAGAGATAGTGGTCTGTACTTTTTTGTTGTGTAATGTTAATGTTGGCCTTGTAAAATGAGTTTGGATGTATCCCCTCCTCTTTAATTTTTTGGAAGAGTTTGAGAAGAATTGGTATTAGTTCTTTAAATGTTTGGTAGAATTTGACAGTAAAGTCATCTGACCTTGGGGTTTTCTTTGTTTGGAGAATTTTCATTATTGCTTCAATCTTATTATTCATTAGTGGTCTATTTAGGTTTTCTAGTTCTTCATGAATCAACTTTGGTAACTTGTATGTGTCCAGGAATTTACTCATTTCTTCTACATTTTCCAGTTTTTTCACATATAATTGTTCATAGTTTCCTCTTATGATCCTTTCTATTTCTGTGGTATCAGTTGTAATGTCTCCATTTTCATTTCTGATTTTATTTATTTCAGATATCTCTCTTTTTTTTACTTTGCTAGTCTAGCTAAAGGTTTATTGATTTTGTCTTTTCAAAAACCAATACTTTGTTTCACTGATCTTTTTTATAGTTTTTTAAAATTTATAATTCATTTATTTCTGCTCTGATATTTGCTATTTCTCTTCTTCTACTTATTTTGGGTTTGATTTATTCTTATTTTTCTAGTTCCTTGAGGTGTAACGTTAGCTTGTTTGACGTCTCTCTTTTTTGATGTAGGAATTTATGCTATAAACTTCCCTCTTAGAACAGCTTTTTCTGTATCTTATGGGTTCTGGTATGTTGTGTTTTTATTTTCATTTACCTCAAGAATGTTTTCATTTCTTTTTTGATTTCTTTTTTGACCCATTTGTTGTTTATAAGCATGTTGTTCAATTTCCATATATTTGTATGGTTTCCAGAGTCCCTCTTGTTGTTGATTTCTACTTTTATTACATTATGTTCAGACATGGTAGTTGATATGATTTCAATATTTAAAAATTTGTTGATGCTTTTTTTGAGATATAACATATGGTCTCTTCTAGAGAATGCTCCGTGTGGTGCTGAGAAGAATGTGTATTTTGCAGCCGTTGGATGAAATGTTCTATATATTTCCATTAGGTCCAACTGGCCTAGAGTAGAGATTAATTCTGATGTTCCCCAGTGAATTTTCTGTATGGATGATCTGTCCTTTGCTGAAAGTGGGGTGTTAAAGTTCCCATCTCTTATTGTGTTGGAGTCTATTTCTTCCATTAGGTCTAATAGTAATTGCTTTATATAACCGTGTGCTCTGGAGTTGGCTGCATATATATTTAGAATTGTTATATCCTCTTGTCAAATTGATCCCTTTATCATTATATAATGACCTTCCTTATCTTTTTTTACTTTCCTTGGCTTAACGTCTATTTTATCTGATGTAAATATAGCAACTCCTGCTCTTTTTGGTTTTCCATTTTCATGAAATATCTTTTTTTATTAAAACATAATTGATTATACATTTATGTGGGGTGCAGAGTTGAATATTAATACCTGTGTACAATGTATGATGATCAATTCAGGATAATTAGCATGTTCATCATTACAAAATGTAATCATTCCTTGTGTCCATTAACCATTTTCCATTCCTTCACTTTCAGTCAGTGTGTATCTTTATAGGTGAAGTGAGTTTCTTGTAGGCAGCATATTTTTTTTTCCTTTTTGTCTTTTTTTGTGACCGGCAACGGGATCGCAACCCTCAGTGTCGCGCCCGCACCGCGCTCAACCAGTGAGCAGACTGGTCTCTATATGGGATCCGAACCCTCGGCGGGAGTACCGCCACGCTCCCAAGCACTGCACTCTACCGAGTGCACCACCGGGCCGGCCCATGTAGGCAGCATATTGTTGTTCTTGTTTTCTGATCCATTGAGTCACTCTGTGTCTTTTAATTGAGACATTTAATATATTTACATTTTTAGGCTTATGATTGATGTGTAGGGGCTTGTTCCTGTAATTTGCTATTTTTTTTTCTGATTGCTTTGTAGGTCCTGTTTTCCGGTCTTACTGTCTTATTTTGTGGTTGAGTGGTTTTCTCTAGCAGTGTGTCTAGGAGTTGATTTCACGCTATTTATTTTTAGTAGGTATCATAAGTTTTTGTGTTATGGTTACCACGAGGCTTACAAAAAACATATAGTTAGAACAGATTTTTGTAGACTAGTAACAACTTATCTTTGATATCTAAGAAACGAGAAAGAACCAAAGCCAACTCTATGCTTTGTCATTGTCTCTGCCCCCCTTTTTGACATTTTGTTGTTTCAAGTTCCATCTTTTAATATTGCTGTCTCCTGAACAGTCACTATATTTGTTGTTGTCCTGTTAGGTTTGTCCTTTAGTCTTCATACTAGATGTAAGTGGTTTGTTCACCATCCTTACAGCATTGGCGTATTCTGAGGTTGTCTTTGAACTTACTTTACTAATGAGTAATATACCTTCAGATGTTTTTTTGCTGTTCCTTAGCATCATCTTCTTTCAGACTTATGATCTCCCTTTAGCATTTCTTGTAAGGCAGGTCTAGAGTTGGTGAATTTCCTTAGCTTCTGTTTGTCTGGGAAAGACTTTATTTCTCCTTCATATTTAACTTCAGTTAATTTTACTGGATGGAGAATCCTTGGCTGACAGTCTTTTTCTTCCAGCACTCTGCATATGTCATCCCATTCTCTTCTAGCATGTAGGGTTTCTACTGGGAAACCTGCTGAGAGATGTATTGGGGCTCTATTAAATGTTGTGTTTTTCTTCTCTCTTGCTGCTTTCAGTGTCCTTTCTTTGTATTTGGTTTTGGTAATTTGCTTATGATGTGCATTAGGGTGTTTCTCCTTGGACTGAATTTTATCAGTGACCTCTGAGCTTCCTATACGTGGATGCTGTCATCTTTTCCATACTTGAAAAAACTTCAGCCATTATTTCCTTGAATGTGCTTTCTATATCTCTTCCTTTTTCTTCTCCTTTGGGTACACCAATTATGCAGAGTTTATTTTGCTTGAGGGAGTCCCATATTTGCTTTATTTTGGTTTCATTTTTTCTTAGTCTTTTTTATTTTTGCTCCCCTGACTTGATAATTTTATGTATTTTATGTTCAAGCTCATTGATTCTTTCCTCAGCTTGATTAGGTCTGCTGTTGGAGCTTCCTATCAAATTTTTCAGTTCAGGTAATGTATTCTTTATTTCTACAGTTTCTGGTTTTTTTTTTTTGTTGTTGTTGTTGAGTCAATTCCTTTGTCTCATTCTATCCTGAATTGTTTTCCAGATATCATTTAATTTTCTATCTGTATTTTCTTGTGACTGAACATCCTTAAGAGGGTTATTCTTAATACTCTGTCAGACATTTCATAAACCTACTGTTCCACTGGATCCACTTCTGCTGCCTGGTTTGTTTCCTTTGATGTTGTCATATTTCTCTGTTCTTTCTCTATCTTTATGTCTTTATGTTGATGCCCAGGCATTTGGGAAGAGTGCTACCTCTTCTAGGTTTTATAGGTGTTTTTTGGTTGTGTTAGACCTTTATTTGTTAATATCAGAGCTGATCTGTGCTTTTTTACTTTATTTTATTTTTCAATTCTGTGTTGGATTATTAGCTACTCCCACCACTTAAGTTGTGCACTGGAACTAATTTGTTAATTCCAAAATTGGGAATTTCCTGTGGGAACGAGCACTTCAGTCCTATGGTTGAGCTAAATTGCTGCTTTTCTGCTGATTCTCTGGGGAAGGCTTTCTGTGTCACTCAGATTTTAATGTTTGTCCTTTTAATCACTTCTTGGTCTTGTGAGGTCAGATACACTTGGACTGTGTGATAATTCTGGCCTAGGACTGAGTTTTTCCAGCAAGCTGACTCCCCTGCAGTTCTATCTCCCTGACCAGTCTCCACTGAGTGGGCCTGTGCCTATGGAAAGGCAGATCAGATGCCCACACTGCACCCCAATATTCCCCTGTGAACCAGCCACCCCCCACACTCCAAATACTTTGTGTGGGGTGGGCTATGTGCTGGTCCTTCATTATGACCTACTGGACTTGGGGTGGCTCTTATCTTCAGTCAGCTGCTGCTTTCAGTACATGGGTAGATGGGAACCCTGTTAGTGATCTTGCTGGCCTGGGGGTTGGTATGGTGTGCTCTGAGGCCCTCTTCTCCCCTGCAGACTCCAAACAATTTCATGCAAAGTGCATAGCTGGGGCTACTGTCAGCTCCTGCTCCATGTGCTACAATTTCTTCCTGCCTCTCATAGGGCTGGCCCTGAAGCAGCTGGGGCTCAAAATAGCCAGAGTAGTCCCTTCTTTCTCTCGCTGCATTTCTACTGCTTTGATGAACTCTGCAGTTCTCTCCTCCTCTTCTCCTAGGTTCCAGCTGTCCCAGGTTGGCAGTACTTGCTTTTTGATAGTCGTACATTATTGTTGTGGGAGAGAGTGATACTGGCGACTGTCTATTCCACTATCTCAATGCCGTCTCTCCTATACTATTTATGCCTTAACCTGACTGAAATCTCTGCTTAAGAGAAAGAAACAGAAAATCACCAAAAATGGGCAAGAGGGCTCAGAATTGGGAATCTTGGGCCGTGCAAGACAGACTCACCCACCTTATAGTATTGACCTTGGTGAACTTTTCATTAGGGATATTAGGAATGGGGAAATCACCATGCTTCTCTCTGATGGGGAATAGTGGCTCTTTGAGTTACTTACCATTGCTACAAACTCAATGGCTTTAAACACCACCCACTTATTATTACACAGTTCCCTATGTGAGAAGTCTAGGTGGGCTTGGCTGGGCTTTTTGCTTAAGTCTTCAGAAGGCTGAAATCAAGGTTTGGCTAGACGGGGCTCTTCTCTGGAGGCCTTGGGAAGAATCGATTCTCAAGCTCTGTCAGGTTCTTTGCAGAATCAGTCCCTTTCAATTGTAGGTCTGAAGTCCCTGTTTCCTTGCTGGCTGTTAGCTGGGGGTTGCTCTCAGTTCTTCAAGGTTTGTCCACATCACTTCTCATGTGGCTTGCTCCATCTCCAAAGCAGTAATGGTGAGTCCTTCTTACATTTCAAATCTGACTTTCCATTCTGCCTTTTGTCTCTCTCAGCAGCTGAAGGAAGCTCTATACTTTTTAAGGCTAATGCAATCAGATTAGCTCTATCAAGAAAATTTCAGAATTTTAAAGTCAACTGACTTTAAATTTCAGAATTTTAAAGTCAACTGAATTTAATTACAACCGTACAGTCTCTTCACAGCACTGCCTAGGTTACTGTTTGACTGAATAACTAGGGAGCAGGAATTTTGCAGGAGGCACTTTTAGAATTTTGCCTACCACACTCCTTTTAGTTACTTCTTGATCCACCAAAGAGCATCCTAACATCCATTGTGCCTGCATTTACTAAGGAAATGATGAATTAACCTAATAGCTCCCTACAGGGCTCTAGAATATAGTCACTTTATTTGTACTGGTTTCTTTACAGTTCACTTTGCAAACAGTGAGTTCATAGTCTGTTTGATTTTCTCTCCTAAGCCAAATACAGAACACTTTGCTTTATCCAGTGTGATTTGGTGCCTCAAGGCCATCCTGCTGACTAGGATTGGACTTGTATGTAGATGAACTTGGAGTTGCTTCCCGGTGTGTTTGGGAGGTTCCTGTGCTTCTCTCTGATTTGTATCCAGTACTGCCCAATTGCTCCCCTGGGAAGATATGACAACTGGCAATTCAAACTCTTTCCTTGAGTTTCCAGTTTTCCACCAATCCATACAGAAAGCCTTTCCACTATAATCAGATACAGCCCTTCCAATGATCTGTCTCAAATTGAGCTCATATCTGCTTTCCATTGGTCTTGGCTCTGGCTATATAGAATAGACTATTCTAAAGCTCTTTTTTCATATTCTTATTCAATTTTCTGTTTTGTTATTTTTTCTTTCCTGGGAAGCAGCATATGTTTCAGTCAGCTGAGTTTCAGACCATGGCCTCTCTCCCAAACAAAAATAAGCACTTTGCTTCTTAGACCTTTTTCTCCTTCATATCTGCCTTTGACCTTCTTTTAATGCATATTTCAGATGGAGACCTGTGCAGTCTCCGTGTCGTGGAAAGCAGGAGAAACAACATCTAGAAACCCACTCAGTGCACTGGGAAGAATGTGTTCTGCTGAGCCAGATGGGTTTTTCTGTTTCTCTTTCAGAATTGAAACATGCTGTGATTTGAGGGGAGGTTGTGAGGAGCGCATCTGCTGATATGACTGGGGTAGGCCTCATGATGATCCAATATCTGCCCATGCAGAGGCATTCTGGAATGGTAGAAATCCTCATAGTAAAGGACACAATCTTCTATTTTTGTGTAGAATGAGGTGAATGGTTTATTGTGAACCAGAGGCTGAGGTGATCTGGAAAATTTCAGTGCCTGTTTGCATCACAAACAGGCCTTGAAATATATGTTCATATAATATTTTATGTTTTCTAAACTTATTGTAGTTAGAGTGAATGGCATGCATTTCAGATATATTCAGGACTGCAGGGGAGAGCGACAGTATTCCACGGGCATCCTGAGTGTTGAGATGTGAGCGAAACGGTCTTGGCACCCCATTGAACATCCTGTAAGGAATACAATGTCTTCCCCAAGGTTTCTGTACATTTCTGGGAGTTCCCTTCTCATGGGCACTTCTGACTTAGTGCCTGTTCCTGAACCCTCACCCTCTTTCAATCTCATTTCCTGTGGCTTTTCCATCCCTTCTGCTCTATGCTTATCCAGCTCAAAAACTTGGCACCTTCCCTTTGCTTTTCCCTTAAACCATCCAAAGCAAGCACTTACAACTTAGCAGATTTTATGGGAGCATTGGGGAGGAAAGAAGATAATTTATAGCAACATTAATCATTTTAATTGGGATGTGAGCTATCCTTGTCCTCATATGTCCTTCAATTACTCTATCACTGGGAATTTCTTTCTGGCTGCCCTTTTGTAGAGCCAATCTCCTGCCATATTTCTTTGGTTTTCCTCTTTTTTTCCATCTCTCCTCCCTTCTTCTCCCCAAGTTCCTCCGATTCCTGTTCATTTTTCATGTGAAACTATTAGCTATCAGATTGATCCAGTGTCATCTTTTAAACCATGGCCTCAATTGCTATACTCAAAGAAGATTTCCTAAACACGGTTCTGGCTCTATTTAGAATAAACCTAAATACAGACAATTCCCTTATGGGAATAGTTCAAATAGTTCAAATAGAACTATTTCAATAGTTCAAATAGTTCAAATAGAACTATTTTCACCCACAACACATTACTTATTACCTGAAGGGAATTGTAAAATTGTGTGGCTACTGGTGCTGCAGATGTTGATACTGTGTATTGCTCTCCTCACTAGACTGTGAACTTTAAGGCTGCAGCCTTCTGCATCATTACCTCTGCATGCGCAGCGCCTCACAGCTCTGCAGCCTAAAAGGATGCTCAGAATACATTAAAAGTGACTTGGCCAACGTTCTGTTTCTTGATTTGAATGGTGGTTATACGTGTGTGTTCAGTTTGTAATAATCAGTTGAGCTGTGCACTCATGATTTGTGTACTCCTCTCTGTGTGTTCTCTCTCAATACATATGCTTTTTAAGAAGTGCAGAGGATAGCACAGTTATTAAGTGACAGGCTTGAGTCTGCAGACTCCCAGTGAGGAGCTTCCCCCATGCTAAGCTGCTTGTCCCAAGGCTGCAGTGGGTCAGCTTCCTTCTCTAGGGGTGTGTGGCTCTGTGTGAAAAAAACAAAGTCAAAGTCTGCATTGCCTCCCTGTGACTCTCCACTGTAGGTACATTCCCTGCTACCAGACACTTTGCTCACATCCAGCTCTTGTTCAGGTGAGTGGCATTCATCTGATTTCTCTCAAGAGCATTTCTCCGGCTCCTCCTCCGCCCCTCCCTCTCCCCTCTCCCCGCCCCTCCCCCTTTTCCTCCCCATCCCCCTCTTCCTTCTTCTTGTCATAATTTGGTAGGGGTTTACTCCACCCTTGCCCCAAGTTATGGGAGGCTTGCAGTCTCTGGTCAGGGGTATGGGGTGTTGGAGCAGGATGTCACTTCCAGATGCTGCTGTTGCTCTACCTCAGACAGGGGGGCTCAACCTTCGCTGCACTTGAATCACTTGGGAAGCTTTATCAACTGCTGAGCCTTGGAGCCCCATCTCCCTACCGCAAGAGGTTCTACTATAATTGGTTTGGGCAAACAGATTTTAAAAGCTTCCAGGCGATTCCAATTTGCAGTCAAGGTGGGCAGCCACTGAACCTGATTTAATCTCCTGGAAGGACCTGCTGGACAATGAAGATATCAGCTGGAAATGGGATGTAAGATGCTGCTACAAGATGATCTTTGGCTCTACTTGGGATGAATCCTCCCGCTGAGCCTGCTGGAGAATCAGAGATTCTTGCTGTATCATGTAATAGTGGGTAAATGGTTCTCCTCTTGTTGAATCCTCGCCCATGGACCAAATTGGGCTCAGTAGCCTATAGCAGAGAAGGTGTCTTTAGATGTACAACTGATCCTCTATTACTCTTATTATTTTTTAGCTACTTTTATCCAGAGGACAGCTGAACAATCAGGAGCCACACAGTCATGAGTATGTGTGTCTGTCCACATATGACAGACCCTGCTTCCAAGGTGTGAGGACAGCTCACCAGAGACGGTAGGGCTTCAGATCCAGAGTCCAAACAGAGATCAGGGGAGGGCTACATATTACAGGGGAATGGGCAGACTGGGCAAGGGACCCATGCAGAAGCTGTGGATCCAGGAGGCGAGGCAGAGGGGGGCAGGCAAGAGTACCTCACAAGTGGATATCCAGTGCTTTCCTGTTATGTTAGCTCAGGTATCAACATAAGACCCTAAGAGCTGGGGCTGACATTCCACATCTAACTGTAGGGCTTTGACTTGATTCTACAACCCATGAGATCCTACTGCTGTTGCTGAGCACACTGTGTCTGACAAGACAAGCTTGTAAACAAGGCCAGGGCCAGGCCTGCTGCTGAGGGCCACCAGTGGGATCAACTATAGGAGCTGGAGAAGGCACTAAAAGGTGACAGAAGTGCTGGCTGTGGGACTGCAGACAAAACCCAGGGTGCACCAGCTCTCGGGCCTGGGCTCAATCGGCTCCTCTCCTTCTTTTACCGCATGTCCTACTTATTAAGTGGTTTCCTGGTCACCTGGATGCTGGACTTCTTTTTGGTCAGTGATGTCTGTCTCAAGGGTTGAAAATGTAATTCATCTGCCCATCATGTACATGGCAGGTGTCAAACTTCACCAGTGCCATCGAAGACTTGTCAGGAAAGATTGGGAGCTTGTCTGTGAATTTCTGGGTATGTTTTTAGGCTGATCTGCCCCTTAAAATCTTCACTCAGCCACATTATCCCATCCCACATGGTATTCCATTTGAACTCTTTTCTCTCTTTTCTCTTCCCCTGTCCCTAACCCTAAACCCTCATTCATAGGATTCACGTGCAATTCACAGTTGTTCCACTGAACAACTGCCCTTTTCCTTCTAAGACTAGCCTGTAAACACCTCTTCCAAGAAGCCATTCCATATTATCCTTGTGGAAATTGCCTTTCTCTCCTACTGTTTCCAAACACAAACATCTTTGTAGCTTCATCATAGTGCTGATTACAAGCTGCTCTGAAGCTAACAGTTAATGTGCATTTACAGCATTTCTAATGCAACTATTAGTACAATTAGCATTACAATGTTACTAATGTTAGTTACGTTGTGTTGGATGATTGACTACCAATTCATCCCATTTATTCTTTCTCCTCAACAATTCTATCAGGTGGGTACTGTTAATAACCCTATTTTAAAATGATGAAACTGGGTTTTAGAGATTAAGTGGGTACAGATATAATGTGTCAATAAACCCAGACACTATTCACCTGTTACCCCACTGGCCTGGAATGTCATAGAATGCAGAACTGTGTTTTTATAAGATTCACAAATACCTTTTTGTCTTTTTAAAAAAAATTATTATCATTAGTATATTCATTATTACAAATCGTGATTTTTCTTTATGCCCTTTTCCTGACACGAATACCTTTGCGTATCCACTAGAGTCCTAGTATTGCTGTATTCATGCGGCACTATGACCCTCTTCCTGAATATGCACAATGTTTATTTGATTGTTTCCTTTGACCTATGTAAATGGTAAACATGCAGACAGGAAAATGCAGTGATCCATGGCTTCAGTGAAAACATTTGCTTGTATAAATTTAAAATGTACAGTTTTTTTTAAAAAAATATATTTTTATTGATTATACATATTCATAGGGCACAGAGCTGATGATCAGCACCTGTGCCTAAGATGTGGTGATCAGATCAATAGTATCAGCATGCCCACCACCTCAAATTGCAATTACTCCCAGTGTCCTCCGCCCAACCTCTCCCCAACTCTCTTCTCTCTCCTCCCCCCTGGACTCCTGGCAACCCTAGGTCTGTTCACTCCCTCTGCAAGCCCAATATACCACTGTGGTCTTCCTTTCCTTCATTCCTTCTCTCTTAGTTTCCACTTATAAGTGAGGACATGAGGTTTTTCTCCCTCTGTGCCTGGCTTATTTCACTCCACATAACTTTCTCCAAGCTTATCTATCTTGCTATGAATGAGAGAATTTAATTCTTTTTATGGTTAAGTAGTATTCCATTGTGCATGTATACCACATAAAATGCACATAAAATGTGCATTTAAGGTACACTGTACATTTTAGGGCTGCCTCTATAGTAGGACAAGCAATTATTTTTTGTGGGGTTCTTGGTTATATGAATAATCAAGTCACCCCTAATCAGCTTATCACCTCCATTGTGGCAGCCCAATCTTGTGCAATTCCACTAAAGGAAAACCACGCCAGACAGTGGAAGTGATCTGCTCCAAACAGGAACTGAAGCCCCTACAGGACCCCAGTGGGCATAGGGTGCCCTGCCTTGCTGCCTTGATCTGGCCCTCACAGAGGAGGAATTTGAAAATATAGAGAAAGTTGTCCCAAACCGTGGAAGTGCCCTGAGGCTAGGACCGGGGCAGGATCCTGTTTGCCAGGGTCTAAAAGTGTGGTACTGACTGGAAGTATACAATAGGCAAATAATGGCTGAGATAATTGAAAAGAAGAAGGCTTTATAGGCATATATCAAACTTTGTATTCAGCAGGTGCTTAATAAATAACAAGGTATTTTGGTATGGTACAAATTACTCTTGAATGATAAGTTTAACTTTCTCGCTTACAAGATCTGTGATTGGACAAGCAAACACGTTCTCTGAACCTGTTTTCTCATGCTTATAATGGACCATGTTGGCTCCCTGCTAGTCATGTGCAAAAGCACTATAATTATAATAGCCTGCATTTACTGAGTCCTTATTGTGTGCCAGGCGCTGTTCTAAATGTCACATGGATTATCTTATTTATATCTCACAACAGGCCTTTGTGATAGATTCTCTTTTTCTCTTTTTATGCATGAGAAAAATAATGCACAGAGAGATGCCCTCATTTGGACCTGTGAGTCCAGTGCCTGGGTCATCATGCCATATCACCTGGCTCAGCTCTTCTCAACCCTGGCTGCATGGCAGAATTACTTGAGGAGATTTTAAAAGGTGCCAGTGACCAGGCCTCACCCCCTGAAATTCTGATTTAATTGACCTGAAGTGGGGCGTAGGCATCGATCGTTTTCACAGCTCCCTAGGCAGTTCTCATGGCAGCCAGAGCCAAGTACTAATAGAGAGCAGCCGCACTGCGAACTTGTGCTGAATCTCAAGCAGGGTGTCTCAACCTTTTTTTTTTTTGTCTTTTTGTCTTTTTCCATGTCCCGCAACGGATTGCAACCCTCAGTGTTGCCCCTGTACCAGACCGGGGACCGGCAACGGGATCGCAACCCTCGGTGCTGTTCCCGCGCCTCGCTCAGCCAGTGAGCGGGAACCGGTCTGTATATGCGATCCGAACCCACGGGAGGGATCGCTGGCGCGGCCCCT
>NW_007726912.1:366262-384821 GCF_000696425.1 Galeopterus variegatus | reverse complement strand
TTTTTCCGTGTCCGGCAACGGATCGCAACCCTCAGTGTTGCCCCCGTACCGGACCGGGGACCGGCAACGGGATCGCAACCCTCGGTGCTGTTCCCGCGCCTCGCTCAGCCAGTGAGCGGGAACCGGTCTGTATATGGGATCCGAACCCTCGGGAGGGAGCGCTGCCGCGCTTCCCAAGCGGCGCACTTATCCAGTGCGCCACCGGGCCGGCCCAGGGTGTCTCAACCTTGACAACACCAAATGGGTAAATGTGCCTGAGTGCATTTCAAAACTAAGCACTTCACACATATAAGAAATTCTCCATCGAGTAACTATTTTTACCATTGGATATTTGTTAAGCCAGTACTTGTCCAGGGTCTTCTCAGTTCGTACCACTGACCAGAGTAGCAAATGTGTTCAGAGCATCTCCTAAGCAGGGGCAGGGGTGAGGATGTTGCGGGAAGGCAATGGGATAGTGGAAGTGGTCTGCTACAGTGGAGAGAAGTATTTTATCACTGAAAATGTTTAGAATTGCCAGGACATGATGATGATATAATACGGACTGACTCTTGGTTGGTTTTAGTATTGCTAATATTCTCTACAACCAGTACACCCCTTATTGCCAACACATGGCGAGGACCACTCTATTGCCAGGACATGATGATGATATAATACGGACTGACTCTTGGTTGGTTTTAGTATTGCTAAAATTCTCTACAACCAGTACACCCCTTATTGCCAACACATGGCGAGGACCACTCTCATCTTACCCCATTGGTATCAATTGCTTGGTATGTTACTGCTGTTGTTTTTAAGTATATTATCAAAATGATGAATCTAAATGTGCATATGTATATGTAAATATATAAATATAATTATTTACCTATAATTATATATAAGTAATATATGCTATATAATGTTAAAATCATATGTATACATCATGTCTGTATTTATTGATAATTTTATTTATATACTTATACTAAACAAATATGTGAATGAAGTCATATAAGCAAAAATATTTCTCATAATCATCTTTTGAGAAAATTACTATTTCCATTTTGCAAATGAAGAACTTGAAACAGAGAATTTAAGTCACTTGCTCAGTGCTAGGAAGCTAGTAATAAGTAGAAAACATTTACTGTGCATTTAAAGTGTGATTTCTCTGTATTATTTTTTCTAGTTATTTCAACAATTCTTTGAAGAGGCACTATTATTCATTATTTTTTAAAGAAAGAAGGCACAGGAGAAAAATAAAAGAAATCAAAGTCATAGGATGTTAAAATACTTTTTCCCAGCCTCACACAACTAGAAAATGGAACTTGGCCCACTTGAGCCAGAACTTGGCCCGTGTGGTTGGTGACTGATACTATGTTTTTAACCTTATGCCATACTGCCTTTTACGTAAGGTAATAAGAGGTGAGACCCAGATGTTTTTCCTCAGTACACTGCCCCTCTTCTTTACCCTTTCTGCTGTCCTCTTTGATTCTTCCTACCTTGTCTTCAACTGCCAGATCTCTGTTAATAATGCACAGAGCCCATTGGGCCCCCACTTAACTTTCTGACCTAAGCACTGGTTCAATGGTGGGTATCTCATTCAACATGTCAGAAACTGGACTCCTCTGCCCATTTTTACATCTGCATCTCCTCCTGTGTCAGGAGCCTGGCTAGCTGCCTCAGCATCCATTGGTCTCTCACACTAGATTCCCACTTTTAATCTGGGAATTGCTTTACTGCCTCCTTGGGCAGAGACGTGGCTGAAGAGCAGGGAAGACTAGCATCCAAGCTATCTCTCCTCATCCCCTGTCTCCTGAGTACTTCTTGGCTTGCTGTCATCCTAAACCCAGTCAAAAAGGATTGTAGTACCAGAAAGAATTTGAATCCAAATTTGGTAGCTGTGTGAATTTGGAGATGTTAACAAACCTCCCTCCTAGGTCTTTTCATCTATAAATTGGGGATAATGTTAAGATTCTGAAGGAGAGCATGAGGTGGAAAAGTATGGTGGAAAAGCAAACATTCTTGCAGGGGATATACTTCCTTGCGTGATAGGGAAGGTGTGTTTATTTTGCCTTTCAGTCTAGATTCAACGTGAGATGTAAGTCTTCAGTTTGGAGATCTATTTCATTTCACTTGTGTTTGGAATTAAAGAGTTAATATAATCACCATTGTGAACTGAATTATGTTCCTCCCAAATTTATATGTTGAAGCCATAACCCCTAATGTGAGACAGGGCCTTCAGAGAGGTAGTTAATATTAAGTGAAGGCATAAGTGTGGGGCCCTAATTTAATACCAATATCCTCATAAGAAGATAAAGAGATAGCAGGGGTACCTGGGCACAGAGAAAAGGCCATGTGCAGGTACAGTGAGAAGGTGACCATCTGCAAACCTAAGAGAGGACTCAGGAGAAATGAAAACTGCCTACGCCTTGATCTTGCACCTCCAACCCCCCAGAACTGTGAAAAAATAAATTTCCATTGTTTAAGCTACCCAGTCTGTGCTATTTTCTTTTGACAGTTCTAGCAAACTGATACAATCACCTTTATATTGTAAATCCTAATCAAAGGTGGTTGTTTTCAATGTGTTTATCACTGCCTGGCAGCAAACTCTAAAGACTGGGTTTGGCCATCCCCAAAGTAAAACTCTCATCATTTCATTATAAGAAAGAAATAATCACCTTAATTTGCATGCAAAAAAATTTATCCCTAATGATTCAAACTGCATAAACCTCACTTTTATGGAAGAAAAAAATTGGTTTTGTTTTTGTACTGCATTTTTGGGCTTTGGTGTCTTTTAAAGGGCCTCGCCTTTTAAAAAGGCTTTGATGTTGGTCCCAATTTTATTTTTGCTATTAAATTTCTTTGCCTGGCAGGGATTCAAGATAGAAACTTATGCCAAACTCCCCCTCTTAATTGGACCCACTATTGAGTGACAGATCAAATGATCTTTAATTAATAACAATGACAAATTGCCCTCGGATGGCACTTGTACATAAAAGGAAACACTTCCATTAAACAAATGTTAGGTCATCAAGAACCCCATTAATAGCTGTGCCAGTGATCATAGCTGTATAATTTTTCTCATCACTCTTAATAACCAGCAAAGTTATAATTGCATATTGAGCTTAATTAAAATTTCTATCCTAGTAATGAGTGCCCATGCTTCAGATCTCTCATTAAACAGTCTGCAAAATTTAGACCATATTTCTTGAGGTCCAGGATTTTAGAAGACGTGAGAAGGTCTGAACAGAGATGAGGTTGAATTATAAAATCTCAATATGCTGCAATTACTAATCATTAAATATTAGAGATGGAATTGGCCTTATACATTATGTAGCCTAATTCCAGTATTTTAAGCTGATTTTTATTTTACATATTTATATCTCTTACATATAACGTACTAAAAATTATAAAGAAAAATTGCCTATCTCTTAAGTAAATACATCTTTTACTTAGCAAGTAAACATATCTCCTTAGTAAGTTAATCCTTTTCATTTTTATATCTTCTTTCTATCGATTCATTTATATATTGTGGCACAGACTGGCAGGTACTCACCAGACCCACCTTCTCTTCTTCTGAGGCACCGACCTACATTGCATTTTCCAGTCCCCTTCATTTAGGTGGGGCAAGGGGCCATTTGGCTTGTTCTTGCTGATGTTTGCCATTATGTGTGGAAGCAGTTAAGAGCAGGTAAGCCTTCTCCATCCTCTCACTTCCTCCCTTTGCCTCCCAGATGAGGAGGATCCAGAGGATGAGGCACTAGGAAATGGTGGAGTAATTAGCTGGAAGAACCCTGGGTCCCTAAATCACTGTGTTGGGTAGAGACCACCTACCACTCCCTGATGACCTCAATTAGACTGTAATGTGAATGGGAAATTAACCTTTATTAGTTTCAGCCACTGAGATTTAGGGATTATTTTATAACATTTAGCTGACCTTAACACATATATTTTACCTAATTTCATCAATAGTTATAATTTTTTATTCTACTTATTTTACATTTGACATTACTGAATATAGTTTCTATATGCTATATAGCCTTCCCTGTGTTATGGAGTTATGATTTTTATCCTGAATAAATATTCCATGTTAGGTGATGTGCTCAATTTATTTATTTATTTTTAAATTTTATTTATTTATTATGAATATTCATGAGATACAAACCTGATTGTCCCCCCGTCTTGCCTATGATGTGAGGGCCTGATTCATACTAGCGGCATACCCATTAACAGAAATTACTTTTATACCTTTTGTCCCCTCCCAATTATCCCTAAACCTCCCTCCTCCTCCCCCTCCCCCCTCCACTCCAATTTGTAGCCCTAAGAATGTTCCCTCCTCTGTTGGATCACCGCACTGCTGTGGTCTTTCTTTCCTGCCTTCCTTTCTCTCTTAGCTCCCACATGAGTGAGAATATGCAGTATTTATCCTTCTGTGCTTTGATTGTTTCACTTAACATAAATTTCTCTAGGTTCATCCATGTTGTTGCAAATGGGAGTACTTCATTCTTTTTTATGGCGGAATAGTACTCCATAGTGTGTATATACCACAGTTTTCTTATCCAATGATCTATTGATGGACATTTAGGTTGGTTCCATATCTTGGCTATTGTAAACAGAGCTGCAATAAACATGGGAATGCAGCTATCTCTTTAACATAATGATTTCCGTTCCTCTGGATATATACCCAGAAGAGGGATTGTTAGATCATATGGAAGATCTATCTGTAGTTGTTTGAGAAACTCCAAATTGTTTTCCAAAGTCATTGTACTAATTTACAGTCCCACCAACAGTGCAGGAGTGTCTCCTTCTCTCCACACTCACCAGCATTTGTTATTCACCATCTTTTTGATTATAGCCAGTCTAACTGGAGTGAGGTGGTATCTCAACATCTTTAATTTGCATTTCCCTGATGACTAGTGTTGTTGAGCATTTTTTCACTTATCTGTTGGCCATTCATATGTCTTCCTTTGAAAAATGTCTATTCAACTCCTTTGCCCATTTTTTAATTGGGTCATTTATTTTTGTAATGTAAAATTGCTTGAGTTGTATGTATATTCTGGATATTACTCTCTGATCAGATGCATAGTTAGCAAAAATTTCTTCCCACTCTGTAGGTTGTCTTTTCACTCTGTTGATTGTTTCTTTTGCTGTGCAGAAACTTTTTAGTTTGATATAGTCACATTTATTTTTTCTTTTGCTGCTTGTGCTTTTAGGTTCATGTTCATAAAGTCTATGCCGTGACCTAACTGCTGAAGTGTTTCACCTATATTTTCCCTTATTAATATTACACTTTTGGGTTTTATACCTAGGTCTTTAATCCGTTTTGAGTTGATTTTAGTGTATGGTGAGAGATGCGTATCTAGTTTCATTCTTCTGCATATGGATATCCAGTTTTCCCAGCACCACTTGTTGAAGAGGCAGTGTAGATTTTTGTTGCCTTTGTCTAATACCAGATGGCTATAAGCCTGAGGAGTGATTTCTGGGTTCTCTATTCTACTCCACGGGTCTGAATGTATATTTTTATACCAGTACCATGCTGTTTGGGTTTTAACATCTTTGTAGTATAATTTGAAGTCAGGCAGAGTTATGCCACCAGCTTTTTTTTTTTTTTTTTTTTTTTTTTTTTTGCTCTGGATTGCTTTGGCTATTCAGGGACTTTTGTTTTTCCATATGAAAGGTAAGATCATTTTTTTTCCATTTCTGTGAAGAATGTCATTGATATTTTGATGAGGATGGCATTGAATCTGTAGATCACTTTGGGTAGTATAGGCATTTTCACAATGTTAATTCTTCCAATCCAAGAGCATGGAACATCTTTCCATTTTTTGGTGTCTTTAATTTCTTTCAGAAGTGGTTTGTAATTCTCATTGTAGAGTTCTTTCACCTCCTTGGTTAAATTGATCGTTAGGTATCATATTTTTTTGGTGACAATTGTAAATGGGCTTACTTTCTTTATTTCTCTTTCTGTTAATTCATTCTTTGAGTATATAAATGCTACTGATTTTTGGACATTTATTTTGTATCCTGCAACATTACCGAAGTTATTAACCAGCTGTAGGAGTTTTTTGATAGAGTCTTTAGGTTTTTCTATATATAGTATCATGTTATCTGCAAATAGGGATAGTTTGACTTCATCTTTTCCAATCTGGATTCCCTTTCTTTCTTTCTCTTGCCTGATTGCTGTAGCTAGTTCCTCCAGTACTATGTTGAATAGAAGTGGTGAGAGTGGACATCCTTGTCTTGTTCCTGTCCTTAAGGGGAAGGCCTTCAATTTTTCCCCATTCAAAATAATACTGGCTGTGGGCTTGTCATAAATGGCTTTTATTGTGTTAATATATTTTCCTTCTATACCTAATTTGTTGAGAGTCTTTATCATGAAGGAATGTTGAATTTTGTCAAATGCTTTTTCAGCATCTATTGACATAATCATATGGTCTTTGTCGTTGAGCTTGTTGATGTGATGTATCACATTTATTGACTTTTGTATGTTGAACCAGCCTTGCATCCCTGGGATGAATCCCAGTTGATGATAGCATATAATTTTTTTAATGTGTTGCTGTATTCTAATTGCTAATATTTTGCTGAGGATTTTAGCATCCAGGTTCATCAAGGATATTGGCCTACAATTTTCTTTTTCTGTTGTATCTTTATCTGGGTTTGGTATCAGAGTTATGTTGGCCTCATAGAATGAGGTTTGGAGAGTAGTGTCTGTTTTAATTGCTTGGAATAGTTTCATGAGAATTTCTATGAACTCCTTTTTAAAAGTGTGATAGAATTCAGCTGTAAAGCCATCCATACCCAGACTTTTTTGTTGGAAGATTCGTAATTACTGCTTTAATCTCCTTGCTTGTTATTGGTCTGTTCAGGTTTTCTATCTCTTCTTGGTTCAGTCTTGTTAGTTTATATGTGTCTAGAAACTTATCCATATCTTCCAGATCTTCAAATTTTTTGTCATACAGTTGTTCATAATAGTCTCTAATGATTCGTTGTATTTCTGTGGTGTGAGTTGTAATGTCTCCCTTTACATTTCTGATTTTTGTTATTTGGATCTTCTCTCTCCTTTTTTGGTTAAATCTAGCTAATGGTGTGTCTATTTTGTTTATCTTATCAAAAAACCAACTTTTAGTTTTATTAACTTTTCTATTTTTTGGGTCTCTATTTCATTTAGTTGTGCTCTGATCTTAATTATTTTTTTCTGTCTGCCTTTAGGTTTGGATTGTTGTTGTTTTTCAAGTTCTTTGAGGCATAGTATTAAGTCATTTATTTGAAGACTTTCTATTTTTTTTATATAAGCATTTACTGCAATAAATTTGCCACTTTGTACTGCTTTTGCAAAGTTTTGGTATGATTGTATCTTATTTTTTTTTCCTTTTTTTTTGTCTTTTTTCGTGTCCGGCAACGGATCGCAACCCTCAGTGTCGCGCCCGTACCGGACCGGGACCGGCAACGGGATCGCAACCCACGGTGTTGCACCCGCACCTCGCTCAGCCAGTGAGCGGGAACCGGTCTGTATGTGGGATCCGAACCCTCGGTGGGAGCGCCACCGCACTCCCAAGCGGCGCACTGTAGCAGTGTGCCACCGGGCTGGCCCAAGTATGATTGTATCTTTATTTTCATTAGTTTCTAGAAATTTTTTGATTTCCTGTTTAATTTCTTCTTGGACCCATAGGTCATTCAGGAGCCTATTATTTATTTTCCATGTATTTGTATAGCTTCCAGTGTTTTGCTTATTGTTTGTCTCCAGTTTTAGTCCATTGTGGTCTGAAAAGATTGTTGGAATGATTTCAATTTTTAAAAATGTGTTGAGACTAGATTTGTGACCTAATATGTGGTCTATCCTGGAGAATGTACCATGAGGTGATGAGAAGAAAGTTTGTATTCTTTAGCTGTTGGGTGAAATGTTCTGTATATATTTGCCAAGTCCAGTTGGTCTAGGGTGTAGATCAAATCCTGTGTCTCTTTGTTGACTTGTCGCCTGGAGGTCCTGTCCCATACTGAGAGAGGGGTGTTCTGATTACCCACTATTAATGTATTAGGTCCTATTTCCTTCTTTAGATCTAAGAGTGTTTGCTTGATATATATGGGTGCTCCGGTATTGGGTGCATACATGTTTATGATTGTTATGTCTTCTAGCTGGATAGTTCCCTTTATCATTATATAATGGCCTTCTTTGTCTTTTTTAATGTTGTTTGGTTTAAAGTCCATTTTGTCCTATCTAAGAATAGCTACTCCTACTCGTTTTTGTTTTCCATTTGCATGGTATATCTTTTTCCATCCCTTCGCTTTTAGTCTATGAGTGTCTTTACAGGTAAGGTGGGTCTCTTGAAGACAGCATATACTTGGGTCTATTGTTCTAATCCAGTCAGTTAGTCTGTGTCTTTTGAATGGGGAGTTTAGTCCATTCACATTTAGAGTAGTTATTGAGAAGTGTTGTTTGATTCCTTTCATTTAATTGCTACTTGTTTAGGTGGTTTATATATCTTTTGATAATTATTTCCCCTTTTATTTCTCTTCTTCAGTGTAGTTGGGAATTTAAGGTGGAATGATTTAGCTTTTATCTCTCCTGCTGGCATTTTTGTTTTAACTGTGCGTTTTGCCCTTTCTTGTGTATTTGTGATGGTAGTAACCATTATTCAGTTTCCAGATGAATGACTCCCTTGAGTATTTCTTGCATGGCTGGTTGTGTGGTGGTGAACTCCTACAACTTTTGTTTGTCTGGGAAATACACTATTTTTCCATCATTTCTGAAGGAGAGCCTTGCTGGGTAAAGAATTCTTGGCTGGCAGTTTTTTTCTTTTAGTATTTTGTATATATCATTCCACTTCCTTCTGGCCTGTAGGGTTTCAGTTGAGATGTCTGCTGTTAGTTTGATGGGGGTTCCCCTATAAGTGACCTGATGCTTTTCTCTTGTTGCTTGTAGAATTCTCTCTTTGTCTTTGAGCTTTGTGAGTTTAACTATAATATGTCTTGGGGAGGATCTTTTTGGGTTGAATCTGTTCGGAGACCTTTGAACTTCCTGGCTCCAAAGGTCTATGTCTCATCCTCCACCGGGGATGTTTTCTGTTACTATTTTCTTGAGTACGTTTTCAATACCTTTTCCTTTCTTCTGCCCTTCAGGAATACCCACAATTCAGATGTTAGAGCACTTGAAGTTGTCTGCTCTCTCTCTTAGGTTTTCCTCATTATTTTTAATTCATTTTTCCTTTTTTGTCTGCCTGAGTTATTTCAAAAAGACCATCTTCAAGCTCTGAAATTCTTTCTTCTGCTTGCTGTACCCTGCTGCTCAAGCTCTCAGTTGTGCTTTTTATTTCACTGAGTGAGTCTTTCATTTCTAGAAGTTCTGCTACACTCTTTTTTATGGTATTAATCTCTTTGTAGATTTCCTCTTTCATATTCTGGATGTTTTTTCTTTTTTTCCTTGTGTTCTCTAATTCAGTCTTCCTTTATTTCTTCAAGTTTTCTTAAGATCATTGTTCAAAATTCTTTTTCAGACTTTTCAAGGATTCCCTGTTCCATGGAGTCTGACTTTGGGGCATTACTGTATACTTTCAGTGGTGTCATTTCTTCTTGATTGTTTGTACTTCTATTTTTTTTTTTTTTTTTTTTTTTTTGGCTGATGCTTGGTCATTTGGTAGGGGGTTTGCTTCTTCTATTACACTGAGGTTGGCTGTGGAGTGGCCATGGTTGCTACTGTGGGGGGGTGAATTGTCTTTGCTTAACAGTAGGTTTGGTGGTGGTGGTTATGTTAAACCACCTTGGTTCCTTTTTGAGACTCTGTGATCATAGAATGAGCCCCTAGCGCCATGGAGTTCTGCTGTGCCATACTCGGTGGGTTGGATCTGTAGGCTGGTGCTCCCCTCTGGGCAGGGTGAGGGGCTGCATCCAGCCATGCAGTTCTGCTGGCCGGTGTTGCTGCCAGCCACTGCAGGTGGGCTCACCTGCATGGTGCCAGTTCAGTGTGTGGGTGTGGGGCCCATAGCTTCCCCCCTGCCTGGGTTGGAGGTGGTGGGGTGAGGGAGTCTTGAGGAGCTGTGTGGTCCTGCTGGCTGGTACCAGCAGACTTACCTGTGTGGTGCTGGTTCAGGGCATGGGGGTGGGGCCTGGAGCTCCCCCCTTGCCTGGGTCCGAGGCGGCGGGAAGAGGGGGCCATGTTCAGCCATGCAGTTCTGCTGGCTGGTGTTTCTGCCAACCAGTGATGGTGGGCTCACCTGCACGGTGCCTGTTCAGGGCGCAGGGCGATGTGCTGAATTTAAACCATTTTTCACATATTGCATAAATTGTCATTGTGTTTTCCCTAGAAAATATCTTCATGAATATAACATATTTCCTTAAAATTATGCTACCAAATCATTTCTTTTTCCAGTCTTGTCAGTTTACATTTCTGCTAGCCATTATGAGAGTATAATGAGTTATAGCTAACATTTCTGGAATTAAAAATTTATTTGTTCTTTTAAAATTTAATTGACATTAAATGATACTTTATAATAAACATTATATAATAAATGCATTATATTTAACCTCTTTATATATAACTATGGAAACATATTGTAATTTGTGCTTCTTTAATAACTGATGAGTTTTACATTTTTCATATATATTTGTTTACTATTTATAACTCCTTTCACACAGAGAATTTAATCCTGTCCATTAGGGAGTGTATAAACTCCTCAGTTTAAGAGATAACACAACTTAGAGGTGAGGTGATTAGTGAGGGGAGGTGATATTAAGATAATATAAGTATAGAATACAGATTTTAAATATAAATACAAGGATTTTTCTATTATAGCAAAACCTCTTATTTATAAAATATGATATGTCATTCTGGTCTTTATGACTGTCATCCTGGAAAGAATGATTATGACTTGAATAAAATATGCATCTCAATCCAGATCATTCCTTGTTACTTGATAGACAAGGTGAATTCAGTAAAGGCCTCCAGGCATCCGGTGGAAGCACAGATATCACGGTTAAGCTCACCCCAATCATGGATAGAGCCAAGCATGACAACATATTCCATAATCCAGCCTCCTGGGTTTTGTTTGTATAACACAGGGATGAATGAATTTTAGATGAGTGATGGAGTATTAATGATCGAATGACTGAGTATTAGAAATGGCAGGAAGAGGGACAGAGGCATATGATATTTGAGCAGTTGTGGGTCATCCTGAGCAGAGAGTTTACCTAGAGAAGTAAGAGATAAGGCTGGAAAGACAAGTTAGAATTGGTGTCATTTAATTTAATAAACAAGTATTGAGTTTCTACTATGTACCAGGCACTGCCCTAGTTACTGTGCTGATGAGTGGTATATCAGATAAAGGTCTTGGTTAAGCTCCTAATCAAAAAGGAAGACTATGGTTTAGTGAAGAAGACAAGAGGCTTTGTAATTAGCCTTGGGTTTGAGGCTCAACTCTGAATTTTGTGAGCTTGGACAAGCTACACAATACCTCAGTGCAGCTTTCTCATCTGTAAATTCAGGAAACTATAGCACACAGGTTTGTTGAGAAGGTAACCTAGGATTTTACACATAAAGGTTTGAAATGCTCTGTCTGGTGCATAGTGTGCCCATTAAAGTGCTAGTTATTGTGTTTAAAGTATTAACTGGGAAGACGAACTGCCAAAACTGTTACAATACAGTATGATTAAATGTGACTGTAGAAACACATACAAGATGCAGAGTTAGCAAAGAAGAAGCTTGGCTATATAGTTAAATTGAAAGTAGATGGAATTATTGGTTCCGAGTCTTGATGCCTTCTGTGTTTTTGACTTGTGCAGTTCACACCATCTCCATAGGAAAATTATACTTTCTTGTCCCTTTGTTTTGGTTGACCGTGCTATTTGCCTTGATCATGAGGGTTTAGCAAACATGAGGGAAACAGAAGCTTGAACTGCACTTGTAGATCTATGCCAGTGGCTCTTGCTCTTCTGCTAAGTCATGAGAACACGAGAAGAACATTTGTTCCAGCAGGAAGATGAAAGATGCGTAGACACATGGAGATGACCTAGACCCACAGATCTGTAGCTTGAAGCAAAGTTATCTCTCTAATTCCAACTTAGAACAGCCAACCTCCATACTCATGAGCAAGAAATAAAGGCTCATTGTGGTATGCCAATTACATATGGAAATTGTTCTTTCCACAGCAATGTTGGGCTGATACAAGGTTGATGTTCAAGGATGACCTTTTAGAAGAAGTAATTTATAAATAGGATTTTGAAGGAGGAATAGGAATTTATTAGGAGGAAAATGGTGTAAGAATATTCCAGAAGAATGAATATAGGGTACGACATTTTTGAGGTATGAAATGCCATTATTTAGAGTTCCAGTATTTGAGTCCTGATTGGAGGATATAGTGTTAATAAAGGCATCTAGGAAGAAGAGACAGTGGACATAAGAATTAAGCAGAGACCTCAAGATGGTATTTTGTATACTAAACAATCAATGAAAAAGGTGATTGGATTATTTACTAACTTAAATTATTAATTAGCTGGGTTGCCGTTCTCCAGTTTTTTTTAAAGGCCTCAGATTAAATAAACTGTAAGACTCCTTCCAGCCATAACAATCTTTGATTTTATGACAAAATAGTAGCCTTACATCCTTGTGAAATTATGTTCTAGGCCATTCTTTTTTGATGTGGGGTTTACCAATGGCTACTCAGTATATCCTATGGTATCTGAGGGAGCATTTCATTACTGAAAAGTTGTGTCTCAGCTCACACATACACAAAGCCATAAGGGACATTTGAGTTGAAAGGATGTTTGATTCCACAGCATCTTTTCCTGGGGTTGACTAACAGAGAATCACAATTTCCCAAGTTTATGTTGCAATAATAGCTAATTGGATAGTTCTATGATGTCTCTTGCTAGGGTTTTAAGTGATCACCTGATGATCTATAAATCTAACTGGATTTACACTGCAGGAAATCCCTTATGAATTCATGGTCAAAGATAACCTGTGCTCGTTCAGGATCTCAGAGCAAGATTCTCTAAATCACTGAACTGAATAATTGCCTCCTGAATAGTAAAGTAAACTCATTAGGAGCCCATGAGAAATTAACTCTCATTCTGAAGAGAAGACAAACTGACCATTTTGTTAGATATTAAGAGATCATGGGCACCCTATCAGCCAGCAGCTCTTAAACTTTTTTGTCAGAGGTTCACTTATATGAGGCAAAATACAATAAAGATCTTTTCCATTTGTCCTGTTTCAAAAGGAGAAAAAAAATCCTTTGTTTAATTGCTGTCCCGACCCGTGGGATATTCAATGCAGACCCTGGAGGGGGGAGTGGGAATTGGATGGGACAAGAGACGAGAGAAATGGAGACAAGACAGTATTCTGATCAAGTCTTGTTTATTAGTCAGAAGGTCATAGCTTTTATAGACAGCAGGAGGGAATCAGCAGATAAGGAAGTATGCAGATGTTTTCTGGGAAAAAGCACAGGGCAAATTGTTCCGGGAAATGGAACATTTCTCAGCTATCTAAAGCAAAGCAGCGGTGATCTACGCCTAGGGCTGTGCAAGCAGTAAGAAGGAGAAAAGGGCGGAAAGGTCAGAGCATTTATATCTTTAGTGCCAAAGGGCTATTGGCAGGGCTTCATGACCCTGGGCAGGCTATGACTGGGCTCTTTGGCCTTGGACAAATTGCAAGGAAATATTACTGTAAAAACAAATTTTGGGGGTGCATCCATCTCTTAGCAACGGTGGTGGGCAGGAGTGATGCATCATCTTTTTCCTAGAAAGTATTTATGACTTACAGTCTAGTTATTTGAAAATAACCAGCAAAATATCTTGATAAACATGTATACCATTATGCATGGTAGATTTAAAAATTACCCCACAACAAACATAATTGATAATGATAAAATAAAGTTCACAGTGTTTCAAAATTGAAAAGCAAGAATGTAAACAAATGAAAACCATGAACTGATGAAGACACCATCATGGTGCATTGATAATCTTGTCTTATTGTATTTCTGAAGATCTGCATGTATACATTGACATTAGGATCTTCACAGGATTGGCAAGAATTGTAGAGCAGGGAGACAGCAGAATACTGAATTAGAGTCCCTGGTATTAACTCTTGTAATACCCTAATTCTCATTTGAATTTCTACTAACTTAATTAGCTTATGTGGTTAAGTCAGTAGTCATAAGTCACCTTCACAATTGCAAACATGACTCTACTGTAGGATTATCTATCATTCACCCAGGAGGAGGATGTTATGAGTTCTGTTGTAGACTGTTGGCCTGATATTTACTATGATTTTTATGTGGAAGCTTTAGTATACTGTATGAGACTACATTTCAGTGAAAGATGGATTTTATTCTCTCTCAATGGATCACTTATTTCCAGGAATTGGGAATTTGGGGACTCAATCAAGTAAATACTTGTAATACCATCACCACAATCAAGATAATAAACATATCTATCACCTTCCAAAGTTTCCTTGTGTGTATGTGTGTGTGTGTGTGTGTGTGTGTGAGTGTATGGTAAGAACACAACCTGAGATCTATCCTCTAACAAATTTTGACACGCACAATACCATATTGTTAACTACAAGCACTATAATAAACAAGTTCCCTGCAACTTATCCATCTAGCATAACTGAAACTTTGTACCCAATGAACAACAAATTTCCATTAACACAGCAATCACCTGAGAGAAAGAGAATATCACTAATTGCCCCCTAACTATCAGAAATTTTGCCAGTTGTTTTACATATGCTATTGTGTTTAAACCTCTTGCCAGTTTATGAGATATTTATTATTTATCCTGATTTATAGATTAGAAAGCAGACTGTCACAAAGTCAATTAATCTGCTCAAGTTTATACAACTAGTGTATAGTGGAGATGGGATTTAAACCAGTATCTTTTAGTTTCAAAAGTCTATTCTTTTCACATTATTGTCTCCCACAAAGGTTATAGACACCCTTCCCCAACATTTAGGACACACGCTTTCCAAACACTCTTGCCATCAGACTGATAGATGTGCCCATAATCTTGCTCATGGTCTGGGGACTGCAGCAATCACACACTACAGAGCAACAGTGAATGGCCTGCATTAAGGTTTAGCACATGACCCGAGAGTCTCAAAAGCTCTCTTTAGAAATAGAATTTACTAATTCCACCTTCTCCATGTGACAACACAAATAAAATGTATTTTCACTTCTTCTTTTTAAAAATTAAAGGAGTGGAGAATTTGGTAAGTGTTCTCAACTAATCCTTTGAAAAGAAGGCCAATGAGAGGAACATTTAGCTTCCCGGGAATATGATGAAATTTCAAAGGTAGCAATATCATGTTTCATCTCTCCTAATCCCATAGATCTATCCCACCCACGAATGCCGTTGGAGAATTCTGATGTTTTTGAGAGCAGAATATCAAAGAACAGGCAATGAATAAGTCATAAAATTGGAAAGGGTCTTTAGCCACTTTGCTCTTGGAGCACGATGCTCCAGAGGCAGCTCTACAGTGAAGACAGGTGGAAATAAACATCTTGCTCCTATGAGCATAGCACCAGGAGCCCTGCCAGATAATTTATGTGCATAAGCGTCTATAATTACACATGTTCATACATATTCATTCACATGCTCCTAATTTTAGAGAACAGAGAAATGAATAAATTGATTAGTAATTTGATTGTATTTGATTCTGCTCTCCAAGTTCCTTATAAAGGTCCCAGAGTAAGTTTCCACTAATAGGGAATTTAGCCAGAGACATTGGAGAGCAGTAGATTGACTGATGATGGAACGATTGAGCCATTCATTTATTCAGACACTTCATTCATTCATTCAACAATTATGCCCTACTATGCCCAGGTGCTATGTTAGGTATAGAAGACACTCAGCTCAATAAGTGATAGGACCTGCAACTTCTATCCTGTGGGGAAGATAGTCTAGTAATGAATACATTGATTATAGGACAATGTGGCCAAGCACTAAAGGCATCCAACATTGGCTGGAGTTTCAGGAAGCACTTCATAGAGATGGAGATACTGAGCTGCTTTTTGAAGGAGAGTTAGAGGTCATCTGGGTGATAACGCGTAGAAGGCATTCCAGGTGGAGGCACAGCAATAAGAAGGCCTCTGGCTCTTTAAATTTCCAGCAATTTTGTATCCTTAGAGGGAATTGGGGAGAATGGTGGAAAAAGAGGCTTCAGTAGCCAGGAGGGGTCAGATGGTGAATTGTCTTGTGATAAGTAAGGAGTTGTAGTTTATCTCTCCTAACAACAACGGTGAGGCCTGGGAAGGTTTTAAGCCTAGGGGTAACACACTAGATTTTCATCTCATAAAAATCACTCAGGCTTTCTGCAGAGGGAAGATCAGATTTGGCAGACTCTGGGAAGGTAGTTGAATCAGAAAGCTATTGAAGGATGATGCAGTTCAGAGCTTGATTCATAACAACAGAGACTATGAGAAGGAGGGGAAGTTTTGACAGGTAAGAGGAAGGTGAAAATTGTACAACTTGGGGACATTATGGCAAATAAGGAGGGATGTAAGGATGAGCCAGGCCTCAGTTAGGCAATTGGAAGATTGGGATGCTGTACATGAGGTGAACACAGTAGGGACAGTTTTTGGGAGGGATGTGTATCAAATTAGTTTGGTGATAAGTTTAAGAAGAGAAATCACAGAACTTGTGCTGAGCTCAGGCATAGCCACACTATGAATCCACCAATGATCATCACATAAAATATAACTTATTTTGCATTCTGGCTTAGGGCTATTTTCAGACCTCTAGACATACCTTTGCCTCTACTTGGAATGCTTCATCCTCCCCTCTTTCCCTCCTACACAGACAAGCTTATACTTCCATTTCAAGGATCATCTCAAATAGGACTGTTTCTGTCACGGCTTCTTGGAGGGCCACCTTGCCCTCTGATGGCCCACTTTTCTCCCATCCTCACTGCCCTGGAAGAACTAGATCCTATCTCTCTTTCAGTCCTCATGGCACTGAATTGTCATTGTTTGTGCACATGTCTGTCTCTCCTGACATCTGGAGAGCTCCCCGAGGGCAGAGGGAATCCATATATATTCACCTTTGTAACCTCAGCACTGAACAGGGCCTGGCACCCAAAGGGCACACGATAAATGTTTGTTGGATTATATTCTCTCTCAGTCAGCTCTCCTCTTTCCTCAAATCCTTTTCTTGCCTGGTACTTTGTTCTTACATAAGACGGGCTCTTAGCTTTTCAAGTGAGATGAGAGGAAACTGCACCTTGATTTCACTCATCTACCTGGTGGCTCTACCCCTGGGAAATGGTGGAGCAGGGTTGCACAGGGCTCCAGCTGGATTCTCACAGAGGTTGGAAGGGATCCTAAGAGAAACTTTAAGACAGAAAACAGCTTTCTGACAACTCAGCATTTATCATTCCCCTGCTTCCGGTTTCCTGGTGCTCCATGCTTGGCAGGCACACATAGTGACAAACCCTCAGGAACAGAGGGAGCCAGAGAGCTCATGGTTACCCAGCAAGGCATCTCTGAACTAGGAAGACACAGACTCTATATTTATGACTTACAGCTCAGGTGGCACCCCTTGTAGAATTTCGATTTGGAATCTTAGTGAACTATCTATCAATTGGTCTTCCCCATCTTCTCCTACCTGCCCATGATGATCAACTGCCGAAGAGCCTACTAAGTCCCCAAACCAAAGCAAATCCATCTGGACCCTAATGTTAGCAATGCCTTGTTTGGCTGCAGCTAGATGCAACCACACACAACTTGTATGGATACTCTGTGCTTAATGATCAAAGACTTGGAGGTGAGGGGCCCTGGGTTGATGTCAGCAGGCTCCAAACTTGCCCATGCACCCAGTCCCACACAGGCATTGTGTCTGCCTAACTGTCCACTCTTCTAGTTGGGTTTAGGTTTGGGGGAGGATTAGACCACTAGACAGCTCTGTCTGTCAGTTTCCCATAGAAGACCTGTGATCCTGGGGCTTTAGTGAACCCAACCCGTTTTCTAGCTGGTCCCAGATTGTGCCTGCTTTTTGTACTGTAGTCTCATGGCTAAGCTTTGCTTCTCATAATCCATTACTTCATCCTAGACTCTTCAACAACCTTATTTCCTCTTTCTGTGATAACTGCTTCAATGCACTTTCTACCCTACTCTCCCACTTTTGCCTGGCTGGTCCTAAGACTTTTATATCTTCCCAGACTGTAAAAATTGCCAGTGCTCTTGGAACTCTAATCTTGGCTTCTGTGTGACCTCTCCTGCCTTCCTGCTCCTATGTCATTTCACCTTCCCCTAACCATGCCCTGGACGGAGATGTTACTGTGGGGCTCTATCATTCTACACTGGCTTCTGCTAGCACCAGGATGTGACCTCTGCTTGTTTTCTCTTTGCTACAGCAAGAGCCTCTAGCAGGCAGAGGAACCAGCATCAACACTGGCCTCTTTTCTTTAGGTATACAATGGCCACCATAGGTCACTGATTCATTTATTACCCTGGGACTTGTGGAATGAAGGTATAAAGAGAGAGCAGAAGAATCTGTTGTGGAACGAAGCCAGGGAAGCCAGTCTGCCACTTCCTTTTTTCTGAGCCATGCTTGGCAGAAGCCAGATCACTTAGCTTAGGGGAACAATAGAGAACTCCAAACA
>NW_007726912.1:350101-366252 GCF_000696425.1 Galeopterus variegatus | reverse complement strand
CTTGGTCATTTGGTAGGGGGTTTGCTTCTTCTATTACACTGAGGTTGGCTGTGGAGTGGCCATGGTTGCTACTGTGGGGGGGTGAATTGTCTTTGCTTAACAGTAGGTTTGGTGGTGGTGGTTATGTTAAACCACCTTGGTTCCTTTTTGAGACTCTGTGATCATAGAATGAGCCCCTAGCGCCATGGAGTTCTGCTGTGCCATACTCGGTGGGTTGGATCTGTAGGCTGGTGCTCCCCTCTGGGCAGGGTGAGGGGCTGCATCCAGCCATGCAGTTCTGCTGGCCGGTGTTGCTGCCAGCCACTGCAGGTGGGCTCACCTGCATGGTGCCAGTTCAGTGTGTGGGTGTGGGGCCCATAGCTTCCCCCCTGCCTGGGTTGGAGGTGGTGGGGTGAGGGAGTCTTGAGGAGCTGTGTGGTCCTGCTGGCTGGTACCAGCAGACTTACCTGTGTGGTGCTGGTTCAGGGCATGGGGGTGGGGCCTGGAGCTCCCCCCTTGCCTGGGTCCGAGGCGGCGGGAAGAGGGGGCCATGTTCAGCCATGCAGTTCTGCTGGCTGGTGTTTCTGCCAACCAGTGATGGTGGGCTCACCTGCACGGTGCCTGTTCAGGGCGCAGGGCGATGTGCTGAATTTAAACCATTTTTCACATATTGCATAAATTGTCATTGTGTTTTCCCTAGAAAATATCTTCATGAATATAACATATTTCCTTAAAATTATGCTACCAAATCATTTCTTTTTCCAGTCTTGTCAGTTTACATTTCTGCTAGCCATTATGAGAGTATAATGAGTTATAGCTAACATTTCTGGAATTAAAAATTTATTTGTTCTTTTAAAATTTAATTGACATTAAATGATACTTTATAATAAACATTATATAATAAATGCATTATATTTAACCTCTTTATATATAACTATGGAAACATATTGTAATTTGTGCTTCTTTAATAACTGATGAGTTTTACATTTTTCATATATATTTGTTTACTATTTATAACTCCTTTCACACAGAGAATTTAATCCTGTCCATTAGGGAGTGTATAAACTCCTCAGTTTAAGAGATAACACAACTTAGAGGTGAGGTGATTAGTGAGGGGAGGTGATATTAAGATAATATAAGTATAGAATACAGATTTTAAATATAAATACAAGGATTTTTCTATTATAGCAAAACCTCTTATTTATAAAATATGATATGTCATTCTGGTCTTTATGACTGTCATCCTGGAAAGAATGATTATGACTTGAATAAAATATGCATCTCAATCCAGATCATTCCTTGTTACTTGATAGACAAGGTGAATTCAGTAAAGGCCTCCAGGCATCCGGTGGAAGCACAGATATCACGGTTAAGCTCACCCCAATCATGGATAGAGCCAAGCATGACAACATATTCCATAATCCAGCCTCCTGGGTTTTGTTTGTATAACACAGGGATGAATGAATTTTAGATGAGTGATGGAGTATTAATGATCGAATGACTGAGTATTAGAAATGGCAGGAAGAGGGACAGAGGCATATGATATTTGAGCAGTTGTGGGTCATCCTGAGCAGAGAGTTTACCTAGAGAAGTAAGAGATAAGGCTGGAAAGACAAGTTAGAATTGGTGTCATTTAATTTAATAAACAAGTATTGAGTTTCTACTATGTACCAGGCACTGCCCTAGTTACTGTGCTGATGAGTGGTATATCAGATAAAGGTCTTGGTTAAGCTCCTAATCAAAAAGGAAGACTATGGTTTAGTGAAGAAGACAAGAGGCTTTGTAATTAGCCTTGGGTTTGAGGCTCAACTCTGAATTTTGTGAGCTTGGACAAGCTACACAATACCTCAGTGCAGCTTTCTCATCTGTAAATTCAGGAAACTATAGCACACAGGTTTGTTGAGAAGGTAACCTAGGATTTTACACATAAAGGTTTGAAATGCTCTGTCTGGTGCATAGTGTGCCCATTAAAGTGCTAGTTATTGTGTTTAAAGTATTAACTGGGAAGACGAACTGCCAAAACTGTTACAATACAGTATGATTAAATGTGACTGTAGAAACACATACAAGATGCAGAGTTAGCAAAGAAGAAGCTTGGCTATATAGTTAAATTGAAAGTAGATGGAATTATTGGTTCCGAGTCTTGATGCCTTCTGTGTTTTTGACTTGTGCAGTTCACACCATCTCCATAGGAAAATTATACTTTCTTGTCCCTTTGTTTTGGTTGACCGTGCTATTTGCCTTGATCATGAGGGTTTAGCAAACATGAGGGAAACAGAAGCTTGAACTGCACTTGTAGATCTATGCCAGTGGCTCTTGCTCTTCTGCTAAGTCATGAGAACACGAGAAGAACATTTGTTCCAGCAGGAAGATGAAAGATGCGTAGACACATGGAGATGACCTAGACCCACAGATCTGTAGCTTGAAGCAAAGTTATCTCTCTAATTCCAACTTAGAACAGCCAACCTCCATACTCATGAGCAAGAAATAAAGGCTCATTGTGGTATGCCAATTACATATGGAAATTGTTCTTTCCACAGCAATGTTGGGCTGATACAAGGTTGATGTTCAAGGATGACCTTTTAGAAGAAGTAATTTATAAATAGGATTTTGAAGGAGGAATAGGAATTTATTAGGAGGAAAATGGTGTAAGAATATTCCAGAAGAATGAATATAGGGTACGACATTTTTGAGGTATGAAATGCCATTATTTAGAGTTCCAGTATTTGAGTCCTGATTGGAGGATATAGTGTTAATAAAGGCATCTAGGAAGAAGAGACAGTGGACATAAGAATTAAGCAGAGACCTCAAGATGGTATTTTGTATACTAAACAATCAATGAAAAAGGTGATTGGATTATTTACTAACTTAAATTATTAATTAGCTGGGTTGCCGTTCTCCAGTTTTTTTTAAAGGCCTCAGATTAAATAAACTGTAAGACTCCTTCCAGCCATAACAATCTTTGATTTTATGACAAAATAGTAGCCTTACATCCTTGTGAAATTATGTTCTAGGCCATTCTTTTTTGATGTGGGGTTTACCAATGGCTACTCAGTATATCCTATGGTATCTGAGGGAGCATTTCATTACTGAAAAGTTGTGTCTCAGCTCACACATACACAAAGCCATAAGGGACATTTGAGTTGAAAGGATGTTTGATTCCACAGCATCTTTTCCTGGGGTTGACTAACAGAGAATCACAATTTCCCAAGTTTATGTTGCAATAATAGCTAATTGGATAGTTCTATGATGTCTCTTGCTAGGGTTTTAAGTGATCACCTGATGATCTATAAATCTAACTGGATTTACACTGCAGGAAATCCCTTATGAATTCATGGTCAAAGATAACCTGTGCTCGTTCAGGATCTCAGAGCAAGATTCTCTAAATCACTGAACTGAATAATTGCCTCCTGAATAGTAAAGTAAACTCATTAGGAGCCCATGAGAAATTAACTCTCATTCTGAAGAGAAGACAAACTGACCATTTTGTTAGATATTAAGAGATCATGGGCACCCTATCAGCCAGCAGCTCTTAAACTTTTTTGTCAGAGGTTCACTTATATGAGGCAAAATACAATAAAGATCTTTTCCATTTGTCCTGTTTCAAAAGGAGAAAAAAAATCCTTTGTTTAATTGCTGTCCCGACCCGTGGGATATTCAATGCAGACCCTGGAGGGGGGAGTGGGAATTGGATGGGACAAGAGACGAGAGAAATGGAGACAAGACAGTATTCTGATCAAGTCTTGTTTATTAGTCAGAAGGTCATAGCTTTTATAGACAGCAGGAGGGAATCAGCAGATAAGGAAGTATGCAGATGTTTTCTGGGAAAAAGCACAGGGCAAATTGTTCCGGGAAATGGAACATTTCTCAGCTATCTAAAGCAAAGCAGCGGTGATCTACGCCTAGGGCTGTGCAAGCAGTAAGAAGGAGAAAAGGGCGGAAAGGTCAGAGCATTTATATCTTTAGTGCCAAAGGGCTATTGGCAGGGCTTCATGACCCTGGGCAGGCTATGACTGGGCTCTTTGGCCTTGGACAAATTGCAAGGAAATATTACTGTAAAAACAAATTTTGGGGGTGCATCCATCTCTTAGCAACGGTGGTGGGCAGGAGTGATGCATCATCTTTTTCCTAGAAAGTATTTATGACTTACAGTCTAGTTATTTGAAAATAACCAGCAAAATATCTTGATAAACATGTATACCATTATGCATGGTAGATTTAAAAATTACCCCACAACAAACATAATTGATAATGATAAAATAAAGTTCACAGTGTTTCAAAATTGAAAAGCAAGAATGTAAACAAATGAAAACCATGAACTGATGAAGACACCATCATGGTGCATTGATAATCTTGTCTTATTGTATTTCTGAAGATCTGCATGTATACATTGACATTAGGATCTTCACAGGATTGGCAAGAATTGTAGAGCAGGGAGACAGCAGAATACTGAATTAGAGTCCCTGGTATTAACTCTTGTAATACCCTAATTCTCATTTGAATTTCTACTAACTTAATTAGCTTATGTGGTTAAGTCAGTAGTCATAAGTCACCTTCACAATTGCAAACATGACTCTACTGTAGGATTATCTATCATTCACCCAGGAGGAGGATGTTATGAGTTCTGTTGTAGACTGTTGGCCTGATATTTACTATGATTTTTATGTGGAAGCTTTAGTATACTGTATGAGACTACATTTCAGTGAAAGATGGATTTTATTCTCTCTCAATGGATCACTTATTTCCAGGAATTGGGAATTTGGGGACTCAATCAAGTAAATACTTGTAATACCATCACCACAATCAAGATAATAAACATATCTATCACCTTCCAAAGTTTCCTTGTGTGTATGTGTGTGTGTGTGTGTGTGTGTGTGTGTGAGTGTATGGTAAGAACACAACCTGAGATCTATCCTCTAACAAATTTTGACACGCACAATACCATATTGTTAACTACAAGCACTATAATAAACAAGTTCCCTGCAACTTATCCATCTAGCATAACTGAAACTTTGTACCCAATGAACAACAAATTTCCATTAACACAGCAATCACCTGAGAGAAAGAGAATATCACTAATTGCCCCCTAACTATCAGAAATTTTGCCAGTTGTTTTACATATGCTATTGTGTTTAAACCTCTTGCCAGTTTATGAGATATTTATTATTTATCCTGATTTATAGATTAGAAAGCAGACTGTCACAAAGTCAATTAATCTGCTCAAGTTTATACAACTAGTGTATAGTGGAGATGGGATTTAAACCAGTATCTTTTAGTTTCAAAAGTCTATTCTTTTCACATTATTGTCTCCCACAAAGGTTATAGACACCCTTCCCCAACATTTAGGACACACGCTTTCCAAACACTCTTGCCATCAGACTGATAGATGTGCCCATAATCTTGCTCATGGTCTGGGGACTGCAGCAATCACACACTACAGAGCAACAGTGAATGGCCTGCATTAAGGTTTAGCACATGACCCGAGAGTCTCAAAAGCTCTCTTTAGAAATAGAATTTACTAATTCCACCTTCTCCATGTGACAACACAAATAAAATGTATTTTCACTTCTTCTTTTTAAAAATTAAAGGAGTGGAGAATTTGGTAAGTGTTCTCAACTAATCCTTTGAAAAGAAGGCCAATGAGAGGAACATTTAGCTTCCCGGGAATATGATGAAATTTCAAAGGTAGCAATATCATGTTTCATCTCTCCTAATCCCATAGATCTATCCCACCCACGAATGCCGTTGGAGAATTCTGATGTTTTTGAGAGCAGAATATCAAAGAACAGGCAATGAATAAGTCATAAAATTGGAAAGGGTCTTTAGCCACTTTGCTCTTGGAGCACGATGCTCCAGAGGCAGCTCTACAGTGAAGACAGGTGGAAATAAACATCTTGCTCCTATGAGCATAGCACCAGGAGCCCTGCCAGATAATTTATGTGCATAAGCGTCTATAATTACACATGTTCATAATCCTTTTCTTGCCTGGTACTTTGTTCTTACATAAGACGGGCTCTTAGCTTTTCAAGTGAGATGAGAGGAAACTGCACCTTGATTTCACTCATCTACCTGGTGGCTCTACCCCTGGGAAATGGTGGAGCAGGGTTGCACAGGGCTCCAGCTGGATTCTCACAGAGGTTGGAAGGGATCCTAAGAGAAACTTTAAGACAGAAAACAGCTTTCTGACAACTCAGCATTTATCATTCCCCTGCTTCCGGTTTCCTGGTGCTCCATGCTTGGCAGGCACACATAGTGACAAACCCTCAGGAACAGAGGGAGCCAGAGAGCTCATGGTTACCCAGCAAGGCATCTCTGAACTAGGAAGACACAGACTCTATATTTATGACTTACAGCTCAGGTGGCACCCCTTGTAGAATTTCGATTTGGAATCTTAGTGAACTATCTATCAATTGGTCTTCCCCATCTTCTCCTACCTGCCCATGATGATCAACTGCCGAAGAGCCTACTAAGTCCCCAAACCAAAGCAAATCCATCTGGACCCTAATGTTAGCAATGCCTTGTTTGGCTGCAGCTAGATGCAACCACACACAACTTGTATGGATACTCTGTGCTTAATGATCAAAGACTTGGAGGTGAGGGGCCCTGGGTTGATGTCAGCAGGCTCCAAACTTGCCCATGCACCCAGTCCCACACAGGCATTGTGTCTGCCTAACTGTCCACTCTTCTAGTTGGGTTTAGGTTTGGGGGAGGATTAGACCACTAGACAGCTCTGTCTGTCAGTTTCCCATAGAAGACCTGTGATCCTGGGGCTTTAGTGAACCCAACCCGTTTTCTAGCTGGTCCCAGATTGTGCCTGCTTTTTGTACTGTAGTCTCATGGCTAAGCTTTGCTTCTCATAATCCATTACTTCATCCTAGACTCTTCAACAACCTTATTTCCTCTTTCTGTGATAACTGCTTCAATGCACTTTCTACCCTACTCTCCCACTTTTGCCTGGCTGGTCCTAAGACTTTTATATCTTCCCAGACTGTAAAAATTGCCAGTGCTCTTGGAACTCTAATCTTGGCTTCTGTGTGACCTCTCCTGCCTTCCTGCTCCTATGTCATTTCACCTTCCCCTAACCATGCCCTGGACGGAGATGTTACTGTGGGGCTCTATCATTCTACACTGGCTTCTGCTAGCACCAGGATGTGACCTCTGCTTGTTTTCTCTTTGCTACAGCAAGAGCCTCTAGCAGGCAGAGGAACCAGCATCAACACTGGCCTCTTTTCTTTAGGTATACAATGGCCACCATAGGTCACTGATTCATTTATTACCCTGGGACTTGTGGAATGAAGGTATAAAGAGAGAGCAGAAGAATCTGTTGTGGAACGAAGCCAGGGAAGCCAGTCTGCCACTTCCTTTTTTCTGAGCCATGCTTGGCAGAAGCCAGATCACTTAGCTTAGGGGAACAATAGAGAACTCCAAACATTATTACCCTGGGACTTGTGGAATGAAGGTATAAAGAGAGAGCAGAAGAATCTGTTGTGGAATGAAGCCAGGGAAGCCAGTCTGCCACTTCCTTTTTTTCTGAGCCATGCTTGGCAGAAGCCAGATCACTTAGCTTAGGGGAACAATAGAGAACTCCAAACGACAGACACAGGCTCTGGAATTACACCACTAAGACCCAGCAGCTAGGCTTCAGGAAGACGAGGTGTGCTAAGACAATAGGGAAATGAAGAAATCAGCTGAGGCTGAGGCAACATAGAGAAAGAAATAGTTGGAGGAATGGACATGTGGAGTAACCTTGCTTGAGATGCATTTGCTAAGACCATCCTGAGAATCAGAGCATCACAGGTTCACAGAGCCCCATAGCTGGGAGGATTGTGAGAACATGTTAGAGAATCCCACAGGGGAAAGGGGGGCAACCTAAGCAGGTGAATAAGTGGAGATGATGGCAGATGGGGGTGGTCCCCTCCCCACACAGGCAACTGTGCAAACAGTTAGTTGGCTCAGGGTTGTGATATCTTCACATTTTTCAAGAAAAGCCAGAAATCCAGATTTTATATAAACTTTCATGACTTCTAAATGCTTTCGAATAATTAAAACTGTTTTCAAACACAGAAAAATCAAAATATATCTGTGGGCTGGTTGTAGCCTGCAATCTAAACAGATCCTGTATTTTTGAGGTGATCATAACTGAGGCCCAGGGAATAAGTGGATTTTTCCGAGGTCAAGTAATTAACTGGTAAGTACTTGATGGTTCAGTACACTGTCTTCTCTTTCACTCTCTGTCTCTGTCTGTCTGTCTGTCTGTCTCCAGTCCAACACATTGTGGAAATGTGGAGAGCATAAGGTGTTCTACCCCCACCCCAAACAAAGGTGATGAAGTGGGGACAAAGATGTTCTGTTGCTTCTTGACTTTTTATTGTCTTGGCTCGTCCCCTGCAAGGTCGGTCCCCTGTTGAGTGCAGTGAGAGTGGAAAGAGACCCACATTTCATTCGAGCCCAGGCTGAAGCACTAATCTTGTGGCCTTGGAAAATTCTCTTCTCTTTGGACCTCATTATCTTCATAGATAAAATGAGGTTGTCAGCCTTGGTAACTTCCAAGTTCCCTTACATGTCTAACCTAAGTCACCCACGTTTGCTTTAAATATCTTTTTAACTCCTTATTTCCTTCTGCTCCATCTGCCCTCCCCCGCACACCCATACACCCACACCATGTCCTTAGTACCCGGTGTCCTTGATGCTGTTTCTCAACACCTGGAGTCCCACTGGCCTGTGACACTGGGGTCCGCCCTCCATTGCCTATGTTAAGATCCATTCCAAGTCTCTTTTACCATCAAAACTCAGCTATCCTGGTAGAGAACTAAGAGGACTAAATATTGAAAATGGGTAAAAAAATTTCTTAATATATGAAGACTAAACTGAAAAGCTCTGGAAAAACATTAGGACTGATAAGAGACTTGCGTAAAATGGTCGGTTACAAAATAAATACACAAACGTCAGTGGTATTCCTCTAGATCAGTCATAACTAGTTGGAAACACACACATGACACACACACACATACATGCCTCCTAAAAATGATCTTAAAAAGAAAGTTATAGGACCTATGTGAGGAAAATTTCAAACCTTTACCATGGCTCATAAAAGAAGATGGGGACAAATGCTCCAGCAAGAGAAACCGTATTGCAACAGATGTCCCCCAAGTGAAACTATAAATTCAGTGGGCTACTTTTAATTCACTACATTACTAGAATACTAGTAAAAATCTCAATCACATGTGGATGTGGTATAGGGGAAGTTATAAAACACTTCTCAGCTTCGTTTATAGAAATGAAGTACTACCCTCTAAATATATTCAGAGTCCAATCACTCCTTTGTACCTCTTTTGGTCCAAGCCATCAACATTCCTCCTGTGGATCACTGTAATAGCCGTATAACAAGCCTTCTGCTTCGTTCCTTTCTCTTTTCAGTCTATTCTCAACACAGCTTTCAGTGTAGTTCTGTTAAAACGTAAGTTTGATCATGTCACCTTCCTAGTCAAAATCTTTCAATAGCTTCCCACCGTTTAGACAGCAAAATAAAAAATTATCCCAATGGTCTGCAGTGAACTATGTGATCTGACCCCTGTTATGGGACTTTTTCATGTCCTGCTCCTTCACTGTTCACTCAGTCCAGAAACACTGTTCGACTGGGTATTCTTCACAGGTTCCCTGTATGATCCAGCCTCAGGGCCTTTGCACTTGCTGTAATTGCTGCCTGGAATGCTTTCCCTCTGTACATCTGCATGACTCACTCTCTCACATCCTTTGATATTTACCCCCAATACCACCTTCTCAGTGAGACCTTTCCAGGCATCTTATTTAATATGCCAAGCCTCTCCCCTCAGACCTAATCATTATTTTTCTCTGTAGTAATCATTGGGCTTTCAACATACTGTATGTTTTATTTTCATAAGCTTATTGAGGACAGGGGGTTTGTTGGTTTTGTTTACTGCTGAATTCTCTGTGCATGTGCTTGTCTAACAATAGGCATTCAATAAATAATTTTGGGGTGAGTAATGAGGAGAAACTTATAAGACATCAAAACTTATTTTAAAGCTAAAATAATTAAAATTACAAGGACTAAGTGTAATAATAATAAAAGAATCCCAGGACAGACATATTCTATATAGAAATTTAGAATATATTAAAAGTGACATATTCCTTACACAGCACAAGTAGAATCAGAAGACTCATTTCAATCAATGGGATTAGGAGAACTCGCTAGGAAAAAGGATCGATTGCTATCTTATAATACATATCAATCAAAATAAATGTCAGATGGAAAAAATATTTACCTAAAAATGATCTTATAACACAAAGAAAGGCCCAGGCCCAGATAGCTTCATTGGTAAATTCTACCAAACATTAGAAGAAGAATTAATGCAAATTATTCACAAGCTTCCGAAAAATAATGAGGCAGGAACACTTCTGAACTGATTATGAGACTAGATTTATCCTGATACAAAAACCATATAAAGACATTGAAAGAAAATAAAACTACAGACCAATATCTCTTATAAATGTGGCCTCAAAAATTCTCAACACAGTACTAGCAAGCAGAATCTAGCAATATATTCCCAAGAATATATTTATCCCAAGAATGCAAGGGTGTTTGACATCTGAAAATCAATTAATATAATAAACCTTACTAATAGAATAAAGAATAAAATCAACATAGTCATCTCAATAGGCACAGAAAAAACTTGACAAAATCCAATATCCTTTTATGATAAAACATTCAAAAAACTAAAAATAGAAGTCAATGTCCTTAACCTAATAAAGGGTATCTACAAAAACCTGCAGTTTACATCATCCTTATTCATGAAAGACTGGATTAATTTCCCTTCAAATCAAGAACAAGACAAGGATGCCATCTATCACTTGCCTCAAAAATTCTCAACACAGTACTAGCAAGCAGAATCTAGCAATATATTCCCAAGAATATATTTATCCCAAGAATGCAAGGGTGTTTGACATCTGAAAATCAATTAATATAATAAACCTTACTAATAGAATAAAGAATAAAATCAACATAGTCATCTCAATAGGCACAGAAAAAACTTGACAAAATCCAATATCCTTTTATGATAAAACATTCAAAAAACTAAAAATAGAAGTCAATGTCCTTAACCTAATAAAGGGTATCTACAAAAACCTGCAGTTTACATCATCCTTATTCATGAAAGACTGGATTAATTTCCCTTCAAATCAAGAACAAGACAAGGATGCCATCTGTCACTTCTATTTAACATTGTATTGGAAGTTCTAGCCAGAACAATTAATCCAAAAAAAAAAAAAAAAAATCAAGTGTATATATGGAAAAAGAAAAAGTAAAATCATCTCTACTTACAGATGACACAATTTTGTATACAGGAAATACTTAATAACCTACTAAAAAAGCTACTTGAACTAATAAACAAGTTCAGTATTGCAGCAGAATACAAGATCAATATACAAATGTCAATTAATTATATTTCATACACTTGCAATGAGCAATCTGAAAATAAAATTAATAAAAAATGATTCAATTTGTAGTAGAATAAACAAGAATAAAAAACTTTAAAAATATAATATAATTAAATTAAATTGATTTTAAGTCTAGTTTAGATTAGCATTATTTGAAATTTGCTTGCTTATACTAATGTGTAGGGGTATACAGATGTATAAGGGAGAGGTGTTACATCTCTTGCTGTGTAATGGAGATACAAAAGAGATTACTCAAGCAAATATCAATGTAATGAGAAGCCCAAAGGGACTGCACCAAGATAACTCCTTTTAGGAAGGAGAAGCAAGGTGCAGCCCTGAGTCAGTTTTTGCTTCAGTTTTTATTGTAAAGACAAGGAAATTACAGGAAAAGAACAGATGGTTAGTCAATCATAGTAAGAACATAAAGAAACTGGTTATGAAACAATCTTCATCCATGCATGCATGCCTCAAAATAGTTTAAACAATATACCATCAAAAGAGTCATAAATCTAAGCTATGTGAAATGCAAAAGAAACAATAAGATAATCATTAAAGTGCCTGACTTCTTAAGAAACTCAAAGAAACAGCTTAAAGCAAAATGTGGAACAACCCCCATGTACTAACTAATCTAGCAGAACATCTTTGGAAGTAATAAGATAATCATTAAAGTGCCTGACTTCTTAAGAAACTCAAAGAAACAGCTTAAAGCAAAATGTGGAACAACCCCCATGTACTAACTAATCTAGCAGAACATCTTTGGAAGTCTTAACTCACATATTTTCCCATCATTTAAGTTTTGTTTTATTAAGATTTATTGCTCTCAGAACAATCCCTGTTTTGTTTCAGTTCTCTTGTTCACATTAAAGGCTTTAGTCCTGTGTAAGCTTCCTTCTCACAAAATCTTCCAGTGAACCCGTTATATTAACAATTGGTGTATACAATCCCTTACGTAAACAGTGATAAGAGTTGATTTGGTGGGCTCTTGTCCCCTAGCTGTAGGCTCTTGCCTCCTATGAGTACTTTTGTCCCATACATGCATTACATGCATTACCTAAAAACCCTGTCTAATAATCAAGTAGAAATCAAGATTTCTAATCCTCTACAGAGAGGCACAACAGGTCTCTTATTAAGGGTAAAATGGAGTTTATAGTTTTGATTAGTTGTTATTATAGAGAAACCATATATATATATATAAATGCTTTCAACAAATGCTCCAAATTTGGTGATCACATTATTTATCATTTTTGGAAATCAAATTACTGAGAATATGAGCAAGATTCATTTATTAGTCAAAGCTGAATAATGCTAAGGAGTTTTTTGTTTGTTCATTTATTAAAGATGCTGTCATGTGGAAAAAAAAAATTTAACAGAAGAATTGCAAGACTTGTACTCTGAAAACTGTGAAACAACTTTAAATGAAGTTAAAGAAGTCCTAAATAAAGGGAACAGCCACTTATGTTCATGGATCAAGAGACTTAATACTGTTCAGATAACGATCCTTTCTAAATTGATCTACAGATTCAACACAAGCCCTATCAAAGTCCCAGCTGTGATTATTTCAGACATCAATGAGCTAATTCTAGAATTCATGTGGAACCACAGGGAACCTAGAATAGGCCAAACAATGTTGAAAAAGAAGTACAAAATCGGAAGACTCACACTTCCCAATTTCAAAACTTACTACAAAGCTATGCTAATCAAGACAGTGTGGTAGTGGCATAAAGATGGACATGGAGATCAACAGAGCGGAACTGAGAATCCAGAAGTAAAACCTTAAATATATGACTGATTGAATTTTTTTTATTGTATAACAACATTTAATATGAGATCTACCCTTTTAATAAATTTCAAGTATACAATACAGTATTGCTAACTATAGGCATAATGTTATGCCTAACAGATATCTGGAACTTACTCATCTTGCATAACTGAAACTTTGTACCCATTGAATAAAAACTCTCCTCGGCCCTCAGAACCACCATTCTATCCTCTACTTCTATGGGTTTGATTATTCTAGATACCTCATATAAGTGGAATGATACAGTAGTTGTCCTTCTGTGACTGGCTTACTTCACTTAGCAGAATGTACTTCAGGTTCATCTATGTTGTCACTATTGCAGGATTTTCTTCTTTTCTAAGGCTGAATAATATTCCATTATATGTATATATCACATTTTAAAAATCCATTCACCCATGGATGGACATATAGGTTGTTTCCAAATCTCAGCTATTATGATGTATCTATTTTTGACTAAGGTATCAAAATGATTAACTGGAGAAAGAATATTTTTTTAAATAAATGGTGCTGAAACAACTGAATATTCACATGGAAAACAATGAAGTTGGATTCCTTCCTTATATCATACACAAAAATGAACTCAAAATGAATTAAAGACCTAAATGTAAGAGCTAAAATTATAAAACTCTTATAAGAAAACGTATCTTTATAACCTTGGGTTTGTCAAAGCCTTCTTACATATGACAGCAAAAGCACAAGTGACAAAAAATAGATAAATTGGACCTCATCTAAATTAAAAACGTTTATTCTTCAAAGAATACCACCAATAGGGCCCGCCCGGTAGCGCACTGGAGAGTGCGCTGCTTGAGAGCATGGTGGCGATTGGACCTCATCTAAATTAAAAACGTTTATTCTTCAAAGAATACCACCAATAGGGCCCGCCTGGTAGCGCACTGGAGAGTGCGCTGCTTGAGAGCATGGTGGCACTCCCGCCGAGGGTTAGGATCCCATGTGGAAACCCGTTCCCGCTCACTGGCTGAGCGCGGTGCGGGCGCAACACCGAGGGTTGCGATCCCGTTGCTGGTCCCCGGTACGGGCGCAACACCGAGGGTTGCGATCCCGTTACCACTCACTAAAAAAGACAAAAAAAAAAAAAAATACCACCCATAAAGTGAAAACACACCCCACAAAATCAGAGAGGATATTTGCAAATGATATATCTGATAAGGGTCTACTACCCACAATACGTAAAGAATTTTTACAACTCAGTAATAACAAGGCAAGTAGTTGAATTAAAAAGGGATAAAGTATCTGAGTAGACATTTCTCCTAAGGAGATACACAAATAAGCACATAAAAACATATTACACATCATTAGCAAAATGCTAATGAAAACCAACATGAAGTGCCACTGCATACACACTAAGATGGACATAAGAAAAAAGACAAGTAATAATAACTGCTGATGAGGATATGGAAAAATTGGACCCTCATATATTGCTGGTGTCAATGTAAAAAGGTGCAGCTGTTTAGAACAGAGATTGGTAGTTTTTCAAAACGTAGAGTTACCGTATGACCCAGCAATTCCACTCCTAAGTAGGTACCCAAGAGAAATAAGTTTACATAAAAACTTGCACACAAATGTCCATAGCTGTATTATTCATAATAGCCAAAAGTGCAAATAAGCCAAATGCCCATCAACTGATGAATGGCTAAGGAAAATACAGTATATCCATACAGTGGAATATTGTTAGATGATCAAAAGGAACGAAGTGCTGATACATGCTCAAACATGGATGAACCTTGAAAACTATGCTAAGTGAAAATAACCAGTCACGAAAGAGCATGTACTGTATGAATCCATTAATATAAAATGTTCAGAATAGGCAAATCTCTAGAAACAGGAGGTAGATTAGAGATGGCCCCGGTCTGAGGAGGAGATGGTGTGTGTCTGTGTCAGGGTGGGGAGAGTGGGAAAATGACTGATTATGTTTATGGAATTTCTTTTCTGAGTGACAAAAATCTTCTAAAATTGATTGTGGTGATGACTGCATAACTCCTTTAATATACTAAAAATTATTGAGTTGTATACTTTCAATGGGCCATTTGCAGAATATGTGAATGATATTTTAATAAAGCTGTTAAAAATAATCTTACAAAAGATATAACGGAAGGTAAAATAATTAATTGTTTACAAATGGCTTTTTCACACACATTATCTCACCCCTTCCTCCAACAACCAGGAGAATATGTGCTAGGGACTGGGGTTCACCTCCACTGTGCAGGAGAAGCCCCAGTTTTTAGGTTTAGCAATATGTCCAAGGTCACTCCCTTACTAAGTGAATTATCTATACATGAGGACTTCTGGCTTCATATTTTAATGTTATCCCCTTCTTTACACTGTATCTTACTTCTTTTTTTCATTTTGATTTCTATTTTTTAGACTCATCTTTTGTCCACTTCTGATTAGCTCTTTGTTCTATGTTTGCATTTTCTTTACCAGAGCCAGCATTTTATTCATTCATTCATTTATTTATTCATTTTAAAATGTGAAGACTGCTATCTTAACTGACTGCTGGAAATCTGAATTCCTTTGCATCAAGGGTTCTGAAAATTCCAAAAGTGAAGGTCCTTCATAAAAAATACCTTCGGGGCTTCTATTCACCGTGGAGTCAGGCTATGGCTCTGCGGTCTGAGCTGTTGCTGTTGCATGATCTGTCAGGAGAGTTAACCTCACATGGCCTTGTCTGGATGTACTTATTTCATGTTGCGGCTTCTTTCTTAAAGTTTTACCTCAATGACACTGTCTAAGCTGGTTAGTCTGACAGTCTGTCATCCATATATCTCTAATACTAGAAGGAACTATACTTCAGAATTCTTTTTTTTTTCTTCTTTTCTCTCATTCCTTCTTTCTTTTTCTGTATTTTTCTAATAATATTTGAGAGTAAATGAATAACTGAATAAATGATCTCCTGGCAGAG
>NW_007726912.1:234499-349974 GCF_000696425.1 Galeopterus variegatus | reverse complement strand
AAATACCTTCGGGGCTTCTATTCACCGTGGAGTCAGGCTATGGCTCTGCGGTCTGAGCTGTCGCTGTTGCATGATCTGTCAGGAGAGTTAACCTCACATGGCCTTGTCTGGATGTACTTATTTCATGTTGCGGCTTCTTTCTTAAAGTTTTACCTCAATGACACTGTCTAAGCTGGTTAGTCTGACAGTCTGTCATCCATATATCTCTAATACTAGAAGGAACTATACTTCAGAATTCAAAATACCTTCGGGGCTTCTATTCACCGTGGAGTCAGGCTATGGCTCTGCGGTCTGAGCTGTTGCTGTTGCATGATCTGTCAGGAGAGTTAACCTCACATGGCCTTGTCTGGATGTACTTATTTCATGCTGCGGCTTCTTTCTTAAAGTTTTACCTCAATGACACTGTCTAAGCTGGTTAGTCTGACAGACTGTCATCCATATATCTCTAATACTAGAAGGAACTATACTTCAGAATTCTTTTTTTTTTCTTCTTTTCTCTCATTCCTTCTTTCTTTTTCTGTATTTTTCTAATAATATTTGAGAGTAAATGAATAACTGAATAAATGATCTCCTGGCAGACAGGGTTTCAAGAAGGGGAATGGCAAGGCCAAAATTTTCATGTCAGCGATTACCTCTGGTGGCAGAGGGAGGATACGATGTGTGGAGGAGAGGCTGGACACTAGGACACCATTCAGTGGATGCTTATTTTTGCTAGCCAGTTATGGGTTGTTTATTTTGGTGATGAGATGTCTTTCAAGTTTCTTGTGGTTTGATTTCTAAAATCACTAACCTAGGGACTGATAATAAATCACCCACTCCCAGACCATACTATGTTCATTCATTTATTCCTGTGTTCAGCAAGTACTAGCTTCACATCTACTCTGTTGTTGGGCATTGTGAAACTGGATGTGCAGTGCTGGACAAAACACATAGCTGTGGATACTACAGTCTAGCGACAGACAATAAAAGTAAACCAACAAATAAATACGAAAGTGGATATGTGAATGGACTATGGTTATGTGGACTGGACCAGAAGGTCTGGAAAAAGGAGCAACGGGAAAACAAAATTAGGGAGATTCTCAAGGGCAGCCCAAGAAAGATAAGACTTGAATGCCAAATTGAGCCAGTGGTCATGACAAAAAGGAGCAACGGGAAAACAAAATTAGGGAGATTCTCAAGGGCAGCCCAAGAAAGATAAGCCTTGAATGCCAAATTGAGCCAGTGGTCATGACGATGATGACAGTGAAGATGATGATTATGTTTATGTTGTTAATGTTGGCAATAATGTTTTAGATTCAGGTAATACTCTTACCTTCACAAAGGGTTTTCATAACTTTTAAATTCCTGCGCCTCTTCTAAATGAAATGTGAGTAGTCCTAAGAAGTAAAATGAATCATCTGTGGTCACAGCACTGCCAGTGGCAGAGATGGTGTTAGAACCATTTCTTGTGATGAGCATCTCTAAACACATGTTTCTGAAGAACCATTTGTTAATGCCAAATTCTACATAGAAACTCGTTCTTCACCCTGACTCTACACGAACACTTCCCTTTATTCCCCTCTGCCCCCGGGACAAGGCCTAGCCTTCAAGTTTCAATTTTCAAACACAGTTTGCAAATTCTTGTATGTCATACTTGCTATGGAGACATTAGATACTGGGAAATGGATTTGCCTTGTAACCCTAATAAATATACTGAATACACTGGTCTACATGCAACTTCATACTTTTCATCTAAGCATTGCTAGAAAAATGTAATCTAATAAATGTAATATTGTTTCATCCTTATTATATCAAATAGGGCTCTTCAGCTAGTCACAAAGGAGAAGAAATCTCGAAGGAGACCTACCAACACCTCTCTCTGTGCTTGGTCAGATCTGTTCACCCCGCTCTGATGATGCTGTCCTTGACCAAGTCCTGGGATGTGCCAGCTTTCCCACTGTGCTCAGTGAACCTTCTTATTTTCAGTTGCTGCATCTTATAGTCCAATATTCTAAAGTCAGAGCATTTCTTCCCAAGCCCAGGAAAATTATATTCTGGAGCTCCTCTGAGAACTGAGTCCTCAACAGCAGTCCTTGGCAGAGAATCCTGCAGATTATTACTTACTTTCCTACAGATGGATGTCGATTTCCTTGGCTAGATTTAATTCATTAAGAGAAAATCAGTATTCGATAGCCCTCTTTAGACCATCATCCCTGCCTGTCCCCCTCCTTATTTAACCCCTAGGAATGCTATCCTTTCCTGTGTTTTGTAAATGTGATTTCATAACACTTTTCCATTTAGGTCCCTCTCAAATTGAACTCTCAGACTCACTTTTCCAGGGATATCAGTCTTTCTCCACCTTTCCACACTGAGAACTCCTGCCAGCCATCAGCTGCTAAACCAGCTGCCACCCTCCTATCCCATTAACAATCTTGGATTTTTCCAGAATCATTGGAACAGGCATGAAAATCTCAGTGTTTACAGCAGGATTTACAGTAGGGACACGGTTGCTCATTGTCCACAGGCTGTGGTCAGAAGGCCATGTCATGCTCCCCACCCCAATATGCCTGCTGTGTGTCTATGAACTTGCAAGAAATGGCTAAGACGTTCTCTGTGCTGGGTTCAATCATGTCTTCCCAAAATTAATGTCCAACTGAAAATGTGACTAATTTGGAACAGGGTCTTTGCAGATGTATGTAATTAGTTAAGTTATGGTAAGATTGTATTGGATTAGGGTGGGCCTTAAAGCCAATCACTAATATCTTTATAAGAAGGCTGCTTGAATGCAGAGACACACACAGGGAAAAAAATCCATGTGAAAACAGAGATCAGGGTGATGTATCTGCAAGCCAAGGAATGCCAAGGATTGCAGCAACCACCAGAAGCTAGGAAGAGTAAGGAAGGGTCTTTCCCTAAGAGTCTTCACAGGGAGCTTGTCCTGCACCTTGATTTCCAACCTCCAGCCTCCTGAACTCTGAAAAAATAAATTTTTGTTGCTTTAAGCCACACAGTTTGATGGAGTTTGGATGCGTGGAAATTTGATCTCCAATGTGGCAGTGTCGGAAACTGATTGAGTCATGGGGGCGGATCCCTCATGAGTGGATTAATGCTCTCCCTGGGGGAGGAGGGATTAATGAGCGAGTTCTCACTCTATTAGTTCCTGTGAGAGCTGGTTGTTTAAAAAGACCCTGGCACCTTCTCTCTTGCTTCCTCACTTGCTTCTTCTCTCTCTCACTTTCTCTCACCATGTGATCTGCTTGTACCTGACACTTTCCACCACGACTAGAAGCAGCCTGAGGCCTGTGCCAGATGTAGCTGTCCCAGAATCATAAGCCAAATAAACCTCTTTTCCTTATAAATTATCCAGTTTCAGGTATTTCTGTTAGGGCAACACAAAACAGACTATTACACAGTTGATGGTAATTTGTCACAGAAGCCACATTAGTAGGAAACTAATACAGTCTCTTTTTCTCTAAGGCCATCTTGACCACTCCAGGTAGAGCTGATAAGTTTCTTCTGGAAGTTCTGTGCTGGTTATTTTCCAGATGTTCCCTCCTTGTTCTCTGCACTTTGATGCCCTGCTCCATCCCCTGGGATGCCGACAGGTGTGGATGGTATCGCCCAGCTTCCTCCACTCCAGCTGCCACTTCGGTTGGTCAGTGATAGGGCTGGCAGGAGAACTGAGGGGCAGAAGAGAAAAACACCAGGTACTTATTCATCTGGCTCCCTTCCTACTGCAGTCAGGTTTTGACTGTGGCTGACTCCCTCTATGACTACAGCTTTTGTGAATTGGCCTTTCTTCTGCGGTTCCAGCTCTCAGATTGGGCTCCATTAATATTGTTTCCTCCCCCTGACTCTCTTTAAAATTAGGGTGGTAACTGTGGCTTGTCCTGGGTCCTCGACATTCCCTGTAGATGTTCTTAACCCTGCCCACAACTCTGGAAATAGTTCCATCATTAAAAAGTCTCTTCTCCTCTGTCCTAGTGGGGTGCGCCAACACAGGTCCCCTTCTGCCCTCTGTCTAGTGCCTGGAGGACTTCAGAGAACTTACTGTGCTTGTGTCTGTTGCTCCAGACTGTGGACCCCACGAGCACATGCTTGCTTGAACTTAATGGTCACCAAATTGAAAGAAAGTGAGCTGAGATGCCGGGTACCGTTCAAGCTTTATTAAAGAAAGAAATCTGCTGGGCTGTGCTCAGAGTGGCACAGGGCCCAGGGCTGCCCTGAAAAGGGGACAGCACCAGGTGTGGGGGTGGTAGAGCTTATACAGTGCACCAAGGGCTGGCTGATACCATAAAGGAGGGTTATTATGCTAATGTGGATTGGGGTGGAGAACTGCATCTTTGTGGAAGCAAAAGGGGTTTCTGTTTAAGTCAGGAGGCTTCCCATAAAGGGAAGCGGGGAGGGGAGGGGAGGCAGTGGGTGGCACCATTTTGTACTTGGGCTCCTCTAAAGTGGCACTGGTTATGTTGCAGATCTATTATTCCTGCCTTTTAAGTAGAGGAAAAAAGGAAAAAGGGCAGAGGTCTCATTCTTCTGAAGCTACTTCCTTCTGGAGATGGGCAAAGATATGGAAAAAATAAAAGATTTAGCTGTCAGGGTATTGGTTTTGTGTGGGGAGGCTGTATTCCTCTGGGGAAGGGTCGCTGATTCTGAGGGGCTGATATCCTCCTTGCAGGGGCAATTCAGCAACCTTTTGGTTGGTGAAAGCCTGAATATGTTCCTGCAAGAAATTAGAGAAACACCAAAGGAGACAGGGGCCAAAAAGCAGGATGTGGCACAGCACAGTTAGGGGGCCTAGTAGGGGCATAAGCCAGGGTATCCAAGGGTTCAATGAAATGGTTTAAGTTGTTTGGATCGCCCCGGACTCATTTTCATAATAACAGCATTCCTCCCCCAAGAAAAGGCAGCTGCCTTCCTTCCCAGCTGTAAGGAAGTAAAGGGCCCGATGGTTCTGTAAAGCGACTGTCGACTGTCATGAGTGAGGTGACCTGTCACTGGAGGGGGGAGATGCTATCTATACTTAGTTCTTCTGAGAGTTTTTGATAGAATTGAGAGGCAGTAGCAGGGCCCACTATGCCATTTCCAGGTGCAGGAAGGATCCCTGCCCCAATTAAAAGGTACAATTATTGCCCTACAGGAGCGGGGGCACTTCCTGAGTGAGGGGCTGAAGTTAGTCCCAGTCCCGTCTCCATCTCTCCATCTGTCTGGAAGGTGATGTCAGGGATGAGCCAAACGAATATGCAAGAAACCTTGTTGGGGGCAGACGACAGGATAATGTAGTTTCACAAAGGAAATATATTCCGGTTTCAGGGCATGGATGAGGATGAGGTAGGTGAGTGGTAGCATTTGGTGTTGGTGAGGCAGAGTGTGGGCAGGCCCCACACAACACTGACAGTCCCCACTGAGGTGAGCTTAGAGGAAAGTGAAGAGACGTTTGTGAAAATGCCGTGGGCTGCATCGACAGGGAGGGGGTGGCCACTAAAAGTTTCTCGCGAAGTGGGAGACAGATGAGTCACTCGGGGACCAGTCTGATTTACTGAAAACTGCATCGTCCCTGCGGACCTGGAACTTCCACATTCAGGTAAGGGGGAGCATTGAGATAGGAGGAAAAACATGGGAAGGATGCGAAGGGCTAGGGAGCCAAAAGAATTTACAGGGCACATTGTCACAATGACATTGCTAAGAAGCGTCCTACTGATAGGAGGTAAAGGAGTGCCAGGAGAAACCTTCCCATAATGTTGCAATCTTTTGGGGTCAGCTGCTGCCCATCCTGTAGCAAGTACTAGAACAGAGAGTGTAATAGTAGCTCTTGTGCAAGGGACGTGGAGCAAGACTGCAGGAGTGAGAGGATAATCACAGGGCAATGATCATCCTTCTGGGATTGGGGGAAGAGCGGAGGTCCTGGAGATTTTTAGTTTTGTGGGTCCTAAAATGGACAAAGTGTGAGATGTCCGGTTGGGGTTTGAGCAGGGGGACCCCCCTGGCTTGGTGTTAACAGATTTTTTGGGTAAAGTCTCAGGTGCTAGTTTTACCAAGGATAAGTGATACCAAGGGGCCTTTCCTAGTACCTTTACTGCCATGGGGGTGGTGAGAAGTGCTGTCTAAGGCCCTTTCCAACATGGTGAGAGGGGCTTTGGGATTCAGGTTTTAATATACACTTGCTGCCGCAGGCTCAGTTTAAAGTCTGAGAGGGTGGTGGGGAAAGGATGAGGTGATAGAAGGTTGGTCTGTTCCTGAAGATCCCTAATGAGTGAAAGAGTAGGGAGACACTGGCCTAAAGGCGATGAGCTGGAAGGCAGAGGTGTGAGAGTGAAGGGCCTACCGTACATAAGTTCGAGGGGTCTGACGCCTGTGCGCTTACGGGGGGCAGCCCGTAGGCGAGTGAGTGACTGGTGGGGAGGCCAAAATGAGGGATGATTTCTGAGGTGAGAGCATGCGCTATTGCTGTAGCATCCTTTGAAGTGCAGGGAAAAGCCTCAATCTAACCTGAGAAGGTATCTACTAAGGTTAGAAGATAGCATGTCCTTTTGTGGGAATAGTAATATAAGGGCTGAAGAAGGCGTAGTAGGAGTTCATAGCCTGTATGCACTGAATTATGGAAATCTAAAAGGATTTGCTCAGCTTGTGTGGTAGGGAGGACGTAGCTACTGGAGTTGTCCTTTCTCTGTGCTCTCAACTGTTGGAGGTGTTGTAATTCTTGGAGTGTGTATTGGGATAGGGCGTAGGGGCCATGAGAAGGACCTGAGCAGGAGAGGAAGAGTAGGAGCCTGGTGATTGAGCAGCCTGTTTTGCAGTTGAATCCGCCAGTTTGTTTCCCTGGGCTATGGGGTCATTGGAGGTTTGGTGTCCTCTGCAGTGTATAACCCCAACCTCCTTTGGGAGTTGTGCAGCCTCAATAGCTTGTGTTAGATTTACTATGGCATAACTCGCCTGGGGGGCAGGCGTGGAGGTTGCACTCCCATCTATGAACCGTGTAATGGGATGTGGGGAGAGGTGTGGAAAGGGATTGAGAAAGAGGTCTAAAGCCTCCATGCAATTGTGTCCTAAGGGTCACGAGTGTTTTGGGATGACAGTGGCTTGATTTTAAGGGAGGGCAAGATTTAAAGGAGAACTGGGAGCTTTCAATGAAAGTAAGGTGAATAAGTTGTAGGCAGGAAAGAGAAAGAATTGACTTGGCCTTATTGGCTGAGAAGGTCTTGACTGTTATTAACCTTGTCCGAGGGGGAGGGGAAGGTGGAAGCCTCAGAGGCATTATTAAGAATTTGTGTGTGAATTGGGTGTGTTGTAGGATGCAGGAAAGGGCATGAGTGATCTGTGGGTGGTATTCTGATCCTGTGACCCCTACTATTGTGATAGAGGACAGGGTTGTTGGTCCTGCATACTTAGGAAGGGTAAAGTAAATGGCCCCCGTATCAATGACAAAAGAGATCAGCTTTCCTGCTACGAGGCAAGTTACCCTGGGCTCATGCGTGCTGATCTCCGTGGGGGCCTCAGGCCCTGGGCATTATCAGTCCTCCTCCTGGGCAAAGCTGAGAAGCTGCTGTAGGGTTGGCCGTGAAGCCAAAGGCTGTAGGTTGGGGACTGGGCCACTCCCTCTCTGGTGAGTGGCACAGTCAATCCCCAGTGACCTGGCCGTTTGTAGTGAGGACAGGTTACAACAGGCCTGTGCTGAGTGGCCCAGTTGACCACATTTGAAGCAGTCCCAGCTGGCTTGCCCCTAGAGGCGAGGCAGCCAGCTTTGGAGTATGTGAGCCATGGATGGCATTAGCCAGGAGCTGGTATTTGGCCTGATCTCTTTTATAGTTTTTTGAATATCACGGGTTGATTGGGTAATGAAATGAGGGTGTAAGAGGGCCCTGCCTGCAGGGGAGTTTGGGTCTATACGTGTGTATTCATGTAAAGCCTCAGAGAGGTGGGTTAGGACCTTGCTGGGATTTTCAGTGGATCTTTGTGTGATTTCTCTAAGCTTGTAGTAATTGACTGACTTGTGAGTAGCTTTTTGGAGGCCATAAATCAAGTATGTGATCATGGTATCCCTGAGATCCCGATTCCCCTTGGCCAGCCTGGTAGTTCCAATTTGGGTCCATGCAAGGAACAGCAATGGCTCCCACAGGCCACCTATTATTTTGAGCATGTACCTGAGCCACCATCCAGACCTGCTCCCTGTACATGGACTCAGACAATTCCTTCCATCCCAGCCACTTCACAGAAGGGTTATAAAAAGCCAGAGCTGAGGTGCGGTTGTTACCTGATGAAGGGGGGGAAGGGGAGGAGCTGGGCTGAGGATGAGCATCTGGAGGCCAGGTGTAGGGAAGGGAGAGAAATGTGGAGGGCTGACGGATCAGGAGATTGATCTGAGTCTGGAAGGAGAGGTCGAGCATGAGCTAGGAGAATTTGACACATAGGACAGTTTTGACAGAGAAAAGAACACGTTCAGAGATAGGAGAAGGCCCGAACAAGTAATCTCTACAGCTTTTGCCATTTTGGTGAGTGTCTAAATCGAGTGCCATCTTGTGGCCACTGGGATCCATAGTAATGAAGCGTTTGAGTTTAAGTGTCTCCCTGGAGGCTGAGAAATTGGCCAGGAGATGGCCCAGAGGTGTAGAGTGGCCCAGAGGTGTAGAGGGCGGAGTACAGTAGAAAACGGGATGTTTAGGTTCAATGTCCCCCTGGAGGCCAAGAAATTGGCCAGGAGACAGCCCAAGGGCATAGAGCATGGAGGTTTAGATTGTGAGGATCCCATTTAGAGGGTGAGAAAGGGCAGTCAGTCCTGGTAGAAGAAGCGTGCCAACAAAGAGTGTCCTCTCTGTTGCCTACCTTCTTTTCAAGAGGAAAAAAAGCCACTCACCAGCTAATGAAGCATCCTTCAATAGCTGGGGGCCACGAGAAGAGTTCCCTCCACCAGGCACCTGGGCTTTGTAGAGACCTGAGTTATAGAGAGAGTAGTCAGGGGAACCATAGAAGTAGGCAGCACAGACCAACTGACTCACCCTGAATTCAGGCTGGTGTTAGACATGTTGGTCTGAAACAGCCAAAGGAAAGAGAGTCCTGAGTGTACCCAGTTTCGGCAGGTCTGGGAAGGGTGGCCAGGGCTGATCACCCCCAGAGAGAAGGATCGTCCACAACTTCGGCCAAAACCCTTACCGGGTTTTAGGGGTTCAGTGGAGACGTAATAACTTCGTATAGCATACATTATACGAAGTTATACGACTTTATTGGACTTAATGGTCACCAAATTGAAAGAAATTGAGCTGAGATGCTGGGTACTGTTCAAGCTTTATTAAAGAAAGAAATCTGCTGGGCTGTGCTCATGGTGGCACAGGGGCCAGGGCTGCCCTGAAAATGGTGGACAGCACCAGGTGTGGTGGTGGTAGAGCTTATATAGTGCACAAAGGGCTAGCTGATACCATCAAAGAGGGTCATTCTGGGTGGAGAACTGTGTCCTTGCGGAAACAAAAGGGGTTTCTGTTTAAGTCAGGAGGCTTCTTGTAAAGGGAAAGAGGGAGGGGAGGGGAGGAGGTGGGCGGTGCCATTTTGTACTTGGCCTTGTCTAAAGTGGCACAGGTTATGTTGCAGACGTATTATGAATTTATTATAGAGACTGTCCCACAGGAGGTGCTTAGTAAATGAATGAATAAATGAATATATGAGGATGGAGTCCCTTTCACATTCTGAAAGTGCTTGATTTAGAAGTTCATCTCCTTGAGCTCCTAGGAATGACAGGCTGGGTTTTAAAGATACATGGCAAAGTACATTGCATAGATAATAAAAAATAATTATTGCAGCTCATTACATTTTCAGAGTGCTGATGCATATATCACAGCATATGACTTTCGCCACAACCTTAAGAAAGAGAGAGGAAAGAGCCAGATATTATCTCAGTTCCCAAAACAGATAACAGGCCCCGGGGAATTAAGTAACTTACTCAAGGTCATCATCTATTGTTAATTAATGCAACTTAAGCATTTTCAGCATAGGGAGAGATACACTGAAAGAAGCATTTTATCCTGAAGCAAATAGATTACTGTAGCTAGAAAAAAAGGAACTATCTTTGAAGAAAGCTGTTGTGAAAGCTCCATCGTCCATTCACTTTCTATTCTCCATCTATTCTCTTAGTTGAGAAGTGAAGAGTAAATAAGTAGCAGTTACTGATTCAGGATTGGAATGAAGAGCATTCTAAGCAGAAGGACTAGCTCATTCCAAGATCCAAGCAGCGATTAGCCTATTAGAGTAACCAAAACAGCCTAGTGAGGCTGAAGTTTGGTGCGGGCAGGGGAAGTCGTGACCTTGAGAGTTCCCGGAGGCTCCTCTGAACTCGGAGGCTCGCAGCCTCCCAACATGGAGAGGAATGCAACTGGTTGTTCTCCTTTCTGCCTGGAGTTCATGCAATGAACTGTCAATAAAAGAAAAACAAAATTTTCAGTGGGGGAAAAAAGCTTCAAATCCTTAATTATAGAACATTAGTTTTTATTATATTGTTGACCCTTTGGGCATTTAGAAATAAGATCAAGGGACTACTCTGAAAATGCTGGAAAATTAGTTATGGCTGACTGCATATTTTATAACTAATTTTAATACGCAGAGTAGAACTAGCATCCTAAAGGAAGATGTTGCTGTATCATGTCAAGAATCAGTCGTATTGTAACGAGAAGAATTTTATGATCTGTAAAATATTTGTGACATAGTAGGATCTATGTGGCCCAAAGTGAAGTGGAGATTAACAGGTGCAGTAGTCAGGGTCCTGGTGGGAAAGAAATGAATGGCCTACTCTAAGGGCTAATTGAGGAGTTTAGTAAAATAACTATTTAGAGAGACGTGCACACAGTTAAGGGGACCCACAAGAGATGGGGAGATGGTGATATGATGTTATGGTTTAAATGTTTTTGTTCCATCCAAAAATTCGTGTTGAAACTTAATCCACAGTGCAACAGTGTTGGGAAGCGGGACCTTTCGGGATGCATTTAAGGTCATGAGAATTTAGCCCTCTTGAATAGACTAGTGCCATTATAAAAGTCCTTGTAAGAAGGAGTTCATCCATTTTTGCCCTCTGTCTTCTGCCATGTGAGGATATAGCATTCCTCCCTTCTGGAGGATGCAGTGTTCAAGGTGCTATTGTGGAAGCAGAGACTGGAACTTCATCAGACATGAACCTGCTGGCACCTTGATTTTGGGCTTCTCAGACTGCCGCACTATGAGAAATAAATTTCTGTTCTTTATGAATTATCCAGTCTATGGTATTTTTTTATAGCAGTATTTTGCTATAATGGACTAAGACATGTGCCCAGGATTAGTGGGAAATTGGTGCCACCCATAAACCTCAAGAGGCACAAGTGTATTGACTGTGTTTTTTATTTTTTTGTATTCTTGATGTTTTGGCATTTGGGACCTTGAGAAGATCCTAGAGAGGCTTCCTATCCCAAGGCTAGCTAATTTCTGGAGATAGCAAAGGCCCCTTCTGTGAATGTGCCTTCGATATGAGAATTAACCAATCCAGAGTCCACACTGTCAGCCATCTCCTTTATCAAACTCTCACACACCGAGCCAGCATTTCCTTGGCTATAAATTACCCCAGGAACAGATACTAGGCAACTAGCTAAACCCATATAGTCCATAGCCTGCTCAAATTATTTAACTATCAATTCTAAGTTTACTCAGCAAATCTACCCTGTTTCATTCATTCCTTCCTGCAAAAACCCCAATAAAGGCACTGAGCCATGCTCTTTGCCCTTCCTCTTCTTCCGCCTGACAACCCCGGTCCTTCCTCATATGGCTCTGCATGGGTGGCATGCCTCCTGTTTCTAGGGATCTGTGAGTATAAAGTTCTTCTTTCATGACAGTCATTTCCATGTCTGCAACTCTTATGTGTATAAGACAAAGGAATAGGTATAGGTATTAAAACAATTCCTGGGTACATTTTTAGAACAATGGGTAAGAAGCTGTTCTTGGAATCTAGTGAGAGCTGTAGCCACAGAAGAGGGACGACTCAACAGGAGCTACAGATTTAGGGAGGGGAGTGTAGCCGCTGCTACACCACAGCCAGTTTGAGAGGGGGTCAGAAGAATAAATACCCAACACTCTCTCTTCCCACACTCTGATCTCCTTGCTGGGCACCCTATAGACAAAAGTCAACTGGAAGCAGGGGAGAAAGGGAGTGCAGGTGATACAGACTACAGGAGTCACGTCCACATGGCACAGAGCGTGATGGAGAAGTGTGGAGAATGGCTCAGGAGGCAGAACGTGAGTGAGGAAGATGCTCGGCAATCGTCTCATCAATTCCAGCCTCATAGCCCGTTCCTGCTCTGACAGCACTAAACGGATGCTGACTGTAGAATAGATTTGGAACACAGAAATCCATCGAGAAGAATGAAACTCATTGTCCATTTAGATGGTCCCTAATATTCCCTAGACCTCCACTGAAAAGCTAGCTGCTCTAGAAAAGTCACGGACAATCCAATGATCTGTCTAGTATTTCCATTTCCAGTCCTTCATGTTTCCAATTCACCTGTAATCCTTCAGCTGGTTACCTTTTCAGAACACAGGCCAGATGATGCAACTCACTTCTTCAAAAACCTGTAAAGGCTCCCTGTCACCTTTTGAAGCAAGACCACTGAGGTTCCGCATCTGGTCTGACCTTGCACTCAAGCCTCATGTTTGGCTTTTCCTTCCTCCCCTGTTCATTTTCCATGTCTTTGCACGTTGAACTTCTCTTTATTCTTGAAGCACATTGAACCTTTTTAAATTTCAGAATTCTGAACTTTGCACATGCTGTGGTTACTGTTCAACTTAACTGTTTCCAATCTTTGCCTGAAAAATTCCTTTCTTGACTCAGCTTAAATGTCACCTCCTCTATAACATCCCATCTCTCTTTCTTCCAATAACAAGCAGAGTTATATCCTCCTTGTTCTTTCCTTCACAGTCCTTTGCTCAAACATCTTACAGCATGTACAACTTAGCAATAATTAATATTTTTACTATATAAGTAATACATACTGTACATATTTTGCAACTTGCCTTCTCAAAAACTTTTTTCATAGTAGTTTTATTTTTATGTAAACCATATTTTTAGTAGACTATTTCTAGAGCAGTTTTAGGTTCACAGCAAAATGTCATTCAAATTTTCGCTTTTGAAATTTATTCATTTTGTTTGTTCCTGTCTACACACACACACACACACACACACACACACACACGCACGCACTCACACACACACACACACATGCATATATATATATATACACACACATATATATTTATTATAAGTGCCATAAACTATTCCATGGGCAAATATTGTGTATTATTTATCTAATCATAAATAGTGTACATTTCTCTTCCAAATCTCCATTATAACAGACAGTGCACCCTATGTAGAATATCACTACAGTATTTATTGATGAGTGGAACTGCTAAATCATATGCTACATGCCCTTAACTTTTTTTTCAATGAGGATGATCTATGCTTCTTCTATGAGTAGAAGGATGTTTCTAGTGGTGGAATTTTAGGTAGCAGGGAAGTGAGGGTGGGAGTCACTGATGGGCAGATGAACTCATATGAAGTGGGCATTCTTCTAATCCTCCTTGGTCTCATAATGAACCCCTTCTTTCATCATCTATGGTGTACTCATCATCCTACCATGCAATGCCCAGCAAACTTGACAACACCCAGGTCCAGAGCCTTTCTCCCTTTAGGCTTTATTATCCCTTATATTTTCCCTCTTCCACACATATTCAACTAACATGAGGTTCCTACTCTGCTTGTGTTTCTGTTGATTACATGTGTAATGAGCTCCCCACAAGGTTAAATTCCATAACTACATTGGCAATTGTAGATGCTACATTAGATGTCTGCTGTTAATCTGGCATCAACTTTAACATGTAACCACGGGAGTCCATATATTTTCTGTAGGGCCCTTCAACCAGTGCAGCTACCTGTATCTATTACTCTACAGGAAATATTTTTTCATTGCCAGAATAATAAAATGCATTCAGTACTCAGAATCAGGATTGCTCCCCACCCACTTCCCATCATCCCCACCTCCGCCTCTACTTCACTTAATGGTCATGCCCTGGAACTTTAGGGAAACTTTTGCCTTTGCTGTACACTAGTGGTTCTCAATCCTGCCTGCAAATCAGAACCACCTCGGGAGATTTTTAAAAAAAATTATGACCAAGTCTCACTGCCAGAAATTCTGATTTCATTGGGGTATGGCCTGGGTACGGGGAGTTTTAAGAGCTTACTGGGTGATTCAAACGGGGAGTTAGTGTTGAGAACCACTTTTCTGGATCATGGCATTTCTTTTTCTCCACCGAATTGCTACTGCATTCTTTTCTCTCCCACAATAACTTATAAAACATTTTGATTTCTGTTACTTTGTTTCTAAAATGAAGTTCAATATTTTACATTGAACTCTGCTTTCTCCAACAAAATGACAACACCCACATCTTTAAATTATCTTTAGTGCTGATCTCATTTCTGTGCATATAGTAGGTACCCACTGGGTCAATGTACTGAGATCATAGAGTCGCCTCACAGAGGGACACAGAGCACAGTTCCTTCTGTTTCCTATTGGAGCCAGCCCTCCATTCCAGAGGGAGCGGCAAGACAGAAGGCCAAGAAGACAAATTGGTTTTGAGAACGTCAACATGAAAAATGAGAAAACTACTTTTAACAGTTGGAAACCTATTTAAACTCCTAATCCTTTTATTAAACCTGTTTGAAGATGGCCTGGAGAAACCGATGCTGGAGATGCTTCCATTTACTATCCAGATGTACAAAATAAATAATGGAATTCCAATCAGCTGGGGAAGCTGCAGAGCCCTAACACCTGATGAGATTCTTTTATTTATTTTTCCCCTAGGAAAACTAATTATAGAAAACTATTTCATCAAACTGTCCTGGAGAGTGGTTGTACTTAGTAGTGGATAGGACCTTAACTTTACTACATTAAGTTAACAGAACCTACTTGTTTTTGTGTGGTTGTCATAAGGACTGTTGTTATAAATGAGTTTTCAGGAGAAGAAAAACATTGCTGTTTGAAGAACATTGACTCAATCTTCAAGCATCGTGTTTATAATTGCTAATAATAAACCTCTTCATTTATTATCCTATATGTAGTTGACACTAGGTTGGCATACACACACACAGATATACATGGTTACTGTGAAATTTATATATATACGTCTGTCTGTCTGTCTGTCTATCTATCTATCTATCTATCTATCTATCATCTATCTATCTATCTATACATAAAAACAGAATTCCTGGGCTGGCCTGGTGGTGCACTGGAGAGTGAGCCGCTTGGGAGTGCAGCGGCGCTCTCGCCGAGGGTTCGGATCCCATGTGGAGACCGGTTCCCACTCACTGGCTGAGCGTGGTGCGGGCGCAATACCGAGGGTTGCGATCCCGTTACCGGTCAGTAAAAAAGACAAAAAGGAAAAAAAACAAAAACAAACAAAAACAAAAACAGAATTCCTGAAAGTCATGAAACAGTTTTTTACAAATGAAGAAACAAACACAGAGAAGTTACTTGCTCAAAGTTACACAGATGTTCAGTATTAATTCAGGCCTAATTTACTTCTACTTTTCCAAGCTACTTCCTGTTATGGTGAAAAAAAAAATAGCCTAAACCTTCAGCTTTCTTGGGAATACAGTACACACATAAAATTTGTTCTTTTAAGACACATAAAGGTAGAGATTGAATTAAGACCCCTGACTAAAAGAGTGAATCAAATGAGAACCATCCTGGGATGCTGGTAAGGAAAGGGCTTTGTGACCACTGTGCGTGTGTGTGTGTGCATGCGCGTGCGTGTGTGTGTATGTGTGTGCGTGTGTGTGCATGTGTGTGCATGTGTGTGCATGCGTGTGTGTGCATGTGTGTGCGTGTGTGTGTGTGTGCATTTCTTTTCCCCCTTTTGGGGACAAGTGAGACTGAAGAGCTCTGATGGAAGGAGACCTTTTATCTACTGGATACTCCCCTGCACTTGATGCTACTCTTGGTGTTTAAAGTAACTGTGACATAACTGCAGCCTGTCCTGGTGACAGGTACTTCAAAGTGCCTGCCACATTTTGTCACCATCCCCAGGCTTTTGCTTTATCCCTGTCACTTCACACCTGGGTTATAGCATGAGCCTTCATGTCAGGCTCCTTGATTTCACTTTCTCACTCCTCTATCCTCATGCCAGGGGCATTTCCTTTAGTACTGCTGTCTTTCTGGGTCACTCACCTGCTTCCGGAACTTCCCTAGCTCCTAGCACCTCAAATTCCTCTGATTCACTGTCAGGCTCTTCCTTTCCCTTCACACGGTATCTCACAGACTCTGTTGCTCCCCGAGGTGTGCGCTCTGTTCCAGCCTCTCACATTCACCCTCTGTTTCTCTGTTTCTCATCCATTCCCGCCCCTCTCCCTCTCCCTTCTCCGGACTCTCTCATCTCTTTCTCCCCTGCACATGAAAGTCCTACGCGCTTCCAATTCCTCTGTTACAAGAACGTTTCTTTGCTCGTCTACCCCTTACTGTGTTGTGCCTTGTCTTGAATTTGTTCCTAACAACTCTGTCTCCTGTTCTTCATTGTTTTTATTCATGTTCTTGGCATATTTCCAAGGGTCCTGAGCAGTCATGGATATTCTATAAACTTCTGGTACTCAGAAAAAGAGGAAAAGGTGAGGCAAATTGTGTCATAAAACCTTGAGATTGCCATATTTTTGCTTTCCTTCAACTCAGGAAGGAAAAAAAAAATGACAGGGATAATTATATCTGAAATAATTTTATATTGCTGGTCAGGGTTTCAGAAAATGCTCCGCATCAAGGGGAGCTAATCAGTCTACAGATGGGCACTGGAACATGCTGATCTGTTTATTCATTTGGTCAGTCATCCATGCTCCCTTGTCTTCCAGACATGAGGCCAGTTGCCCCAGCACTATTTCTTAAATAATTCAGTATTTTCACACTGATTTGAAATAACCCCTTTATCATACACGAACATCCATTTTTCCTAGAGTGTTATCTTTCTGGCTTAGCTCTTCAGTAGCTTTCCAAATTGGTTTAATATTTGTTAGAGAAAAATTCCTTTAGTTTTTATTCTTAAAAATACTCTTGGCTTTATTCACCCATTATTTTTCCAGATAAAATGTAAATTTCCTATAAGTTAGAAGATTCTATTAGAATTTTGATTGGAATTTTATTAAATTTGTGTATTAATTTGAGGGAGAATTGATATTATCACTACTTAAAAAAATCTCATTCAAGAATACTTTGCTTCAGTGTTTATTCAAAATGTCTTTTCTATTTAATGAAACAGAAATGTTAGTTTACTCTTTTGTGAAATGGAGATAACAGAACCTACGTTGTACGGTTATTGTGAAGAGACCACAATGAGTGGTCATTCAGTGAGACCAAACCTGTAGAGCCCCTAATGTGCCCTGCACATAGTAGGTGATCAATAAAGATCAATCGGTATAAGCTCTGATGTTGACGGTGGGAGTGGAGATGATGCCTATTGTATTAGTCAGGGTTCTCCAGAGAGATAGAACCAGTAGGGTATGTGTATAAACATATAAGAGGGGACTTATTAGGGGAATTGGCTCATGCACTTGTGAAGGCTCAGTTGTCCTGCAATGGGCCGTCACAGGCCGTCTGCAAACTGGATGCCCATGGCCCCACATCCTAATGCCATACTATGGGGGTAAAGGTTTCAAAATGCAGTCCATAACACACCCCATCCTTCCACCACTAACTTCATCCCAAGAGAGAAGGAGTGGGGGGATAAATAATACGCTGGATTCCTCTCAAACTCCTGGAAGTATTGAATAAGTTATCTCTGCAGGCCTAACTGAAGCCTCTTCACTTCAAATCAATGCTAGGAATCCCTCATGTGGACCACCTGGCAAGAAATGAAACAGAATTCTGTATAATCCAAAGGTCATTCCCTATGAACTGTCTGCCTTCAGGTAATGAGTCTCACCAGAGTGAGAGATCTAGCATTTCTTACTGTAATTTTAAGTATTTGTCTTTTCTCTTTATTGTATTTGATTTGATATTATAGAGCTTTTCCTATTTTTTTGGATTTTGTTTCCAAAGAACCAGTTCCTAGATTTATTTATTCTGTCTACTTTTTTCTGGGCTTTATATTTTTATTTCTACTTGTATTCTTATTAATTCCTCTCTTTTACTTACTTTAGGATTTTGTCCTTGTTCTTTTTCTAATTTGAGTACAAAGATAATTGGTTTTGGTTTATTAATGACATCATTTATATTTATGATATTGTTTCTGGACAGGCTTCTTACTGTATGTCTCATTGGAATTGATACATAGAGTTCTTCATGTCTAATTATAATTTCAGTGCTACTTTCTTCATTGACTTAGAGTTTATTTAAGAGAGTAAAGGTCTTTGTTTTATGATTTTTTTTCTTTTAATATCCATGTGGTCATTTATTTTTGGTTTTATTTTACTGAGTTGTAGTCAGAGACCATGGCTTGTGCATTCTGATTGGGATCATTTATTGAGCTTTCCTTAGTGACAGAACATATGATACATTTTTATAAATGCTCCACAAAGTCTTCAACAAAATGTTAACTTATCTCAAAAACATTTGCAATTGTTCCCTCCCCAACACCACTTAAATCCAGTTTATTACCAAACTCTGTCAATTCTACCAAAAATATATTTTACATAGGCCTCTTTGTCTACACCTCTAACTGCCTCCACCTCCCTCCAAGCCATCACCATCTCACTCCTGGTCTGCAGAATTTTCCCCTCACTCCTACTCTGGAGCTTGCTCCTTTTCAGTCAGTTCCTTACCTGTTGGCCAGGAGATCTAAAGAAATCAATCAGTTTGCTGTTTCCTTCCCCCTAACATGGGGCATGCTCTCCATTTGGTTCTGTTCTCAGGACAGCAACAAGGCCTGGACACACTGTGGAGTTGGTCCCTGTCTTCCTCCCTGAAGAGTCTCTTTCCCCTTGTTGCTATGATGTAGCCACAGAGGTGACAGCCTTCTTTTGATCCTTGAACATGCTGAGCACTTTCCCATCTCAGACCCATGGCACGTGGTGTCCCTCCACTTGGAATGGTCTCTGCTGTGTTTGCCTGGCTGTGTCCTTGCCCTGCCATAGGGTTTTTTCTTCTGAGAGCCCTTCCCAGGCCACCTGATCTAAAGGAAATCTATCTCTCCTACTCCACATTCTCCCACATTCACTTTCCTTGCATCCCATGCTGTTCCTTTATAGTGCTTAATGCAATTTATAATTGAACATTTATTTGTTAAGTTCAAAGCCTATCTCTTCCACCCAGCTGAAAGCTCCATGAATGTGGGATCCTTATTCATGACCCACAGAAAACCTGCTGCTTAGTACAATTCCAATGTATAATAGTCTCTCCATATTGAATGGAAGAGCAACTTGTGTGAAGCACAAAGTATGATATGTTTTCCAAAATTTAACCTTATTATTTTTAGTATTCAAGAGCATATATCTTTATTTATTTGTTCTTTTTCATCAGTCAAGAGTGGAGCAAGAAATATTATAGTTTCCACTATAATTATGTTTCTGTCAATTTCTTCTCATATTTCTGGCATATTTGGCTTTATGAATGCCAAGGCAATGTTGTTTAGAGCACAAATGTTTTTTTGACTTTTATAATTTTGTGTGATTTAGGACTATTATGATTGTAGCTAATAGAATCCAATATGAGCTTGCAGCAGTGAACCATAAGAGGAGGTTTATAAGGTAGCAGGGGCATTTATGAGAGCAGGAATGCAGCAAAGCCTTAGGATATCCGTGTGTGTGTGTGTGTGTGTATGTGTGTGTGTATTTCTTTTTGTTCTCCTTTGATTGATTTAAGTCTATGCAGGTCTAGAACGTGCTCATAAACAATGCATGTACATTTTCCACAGTTTGTTTCACTGACCAACAAATGGCTTGGACTCTTCTGACATTATAAACAGAAGCCTGGTGAATCTGGCCATGCCAATGGTGATGTGGTCTCCACACTGTGTCTTGCCTGGGTCTGGTGAAACAACCTCTCTGTGGACTAACTCTCTAAACCTGGCCTTCTGTCTGGCCAGATTTCTAGATGTCACCGAGCCTAGGACAAGGTGAGCCTGGCATGGTATCCTCCTTTTCTACCACTCCTGGCTGCCATAATTGGGCAAACTCCTGGCTGGCTTTCTGTAAGATTCCATCATTTGTTCCCAATGCTGTTTAACTACAGCAGCAGACAGAAGCCGAAGAGCTTGACCCTCATGTGTTCCACAACCCATTCTCCTCTCTGCTTGTCAGCTCCAACGTGGGAATGGTGCAAATGCAGTAACGAGAACGGCTTCCTCCCCTTCTCTTAAGCCAAGTCTCCGTTACCTTGCTGGCTTTCTGCTTAATTTAGCACCTCTTTAACCCAGGGTAGCATTTCCACTCAAATGCTGCTTCACAAAAAAGGGTTTTGAGAGTATTATCTACACATGCTCTGTTTCTTCACCTTATTAAACAAACAAACCCAGGCTTAGTAAGAAGAGACTTTATTCAGAAGATGAGTGCAATGGGGGAGGGGATTATTGCAATAGTGAGAACCTGTGCTCATAAGATCTACAATCATCTCAAGGGCTATGCAAAAAGGGTTATTCTTCATAGAGAGGAAAAAACAAGTCTAGAAAGAACTGGGTGCAGGGAAGTGGGGTGAAAGAGTGGCATGATCAGGTAGTAGCTCAGAGAACGTTTCCGGCTGAGGCCAGTCTATTTTCCAAGAGGGGCCCTTAGGGAGGAGATATATTTCGACTCAGGCGGAAGTTGGACCAAAGGCCAGAGAGCTAGGGGAAGGAGAAAAACTTAACCAAAGTGGGGTTAACAAACATTTTGCTTGGTTTGATTGGTAGGGAAAAGCAGTTCAGCTAATCATTTATGAGGCAAAAATGAGAATTTGACTTTGTCATAGATAAACAAGGGGCGTCAGTGAGTCTTATCTTAGTTCTAAGATAAGAAGGGGTGGCTCTTCACAGCAAGCCATTTTCTGGAACACAAAGGGTGGGGAGATTTCTTAACCTTTGCTGTTTGCCAGGATGCTGGGGCTCAGGTAATCTTCAACACTGATACCTTCCATTCACTTTCCAACCCATTCTGATTTGGCCTTTGCATTGAAGCTCCTTTCCTTCATTTCCACCAATGGCTTCTACCGTGTCAAATTCAATGGACTCTTCTAAGTCCTAATATTCCTTAGCTCCCAGTAGGCTTTGAGAAAGCTGGCCACTTTTTCTCTCCTTGGAATTGTAACTGTGCTTGGCCTCCATGAAGCCACTCTCTCCTGTGTTTCCTCCTACTCCTCCTACTCCTTTTCTGTCTCCTTTGTCTGTTCGTCTCTGTCCCAACACCTAATGTTTCTATTTTGTAGGGCTCAGATTTCAGGCTTCTTCCTATGCTTTTCACTTTCTTGAGGTGATGTCGCTCATTTCTACACTTTTAAATATTATATCTTTGTGTGTGATCCTCCAATATGTATCTCCACCCCACAACTCTTTCCTGAACTCCAGATGCATATATCTGACACTTGAAATCTCTAATTTATCTATCAAAAAAATTTCAAAGTTAAAATACTACAAATGAATTAATTTTTGTTCCCCATGTATGTCTCCAAGTTTCTCTCATCCACTCCATCCACTTAGCTGTGCCATCTGCAAATCCCCATGCCCCTCTTCAAATCCATCGCCAAGCCCTGTTTATCGACTTCAGGACATGTCCTGAGTCTGTCCACTTTTCTCTATCTCCAATGTACCATTCACAGTTCAGACCAGCATTACCTGTCACTTAAACTACTGCTGTTGCTTCCGAGTGATTTCTCTAATCCTGCCATCTCCCCCCACTCAGTCAGTTTACCACACAATGGCCAGAATAACCTTTTAAAATTCCCCATTCAAAACATATTATTGGTGCCCTTGGGTTAGAAGCCATATCTACAGCAGAGTTTTTTCAGCCTCAGCACTACTGACATTTTGGTCCAGATAATTCTTTGTTGTGGGGCCTGTCCTGTGCACTAGAAGAAGTTTAGTAGCATTCCTAGCCTCTACCCACTAGATGCCAGTAGCATCCCTCGATCCTTTTCATGGAATGCCTTGTCGTTGTCTTTCACAACTTTTTTGTCTATCAAAATTCCACCCAACATCCATCACAGCATGCCAACTCCTTCATGAATCCTTTCTGACATTTCCCAACCTACCTAAAACTATCTCCCAGCAAAATGAACCGTTCTCTTTCCTATCCTCTATCCTTCCATCTACAGCATTTATAGGGTTGCGTTCATCACAATTAGTTAGATATATATTTTTTTCCTCATTTGAATATAATATTCAACATCATATCTGAAATATTTGGAGCACACTAATTTTAATAAATTGAACCATTTTATCATATTTCTGCAAAAAAGTTGCATCTCCCACATCAGTCTTGCCATTCCCTCTCCTTGCATTATGCCATGTTCCGTTTTAAGCCATGTTTTTTTTCCTGATGGGCCTTTCTCTCATCTCATCTTTAAATCTACTACCTTCCTACAAAGATGTTTCAACTACCGGGTATTCTCCTGCAACACTGATCTTCATAGTCACTTTTCTAGCTGTCCTTTAAAGTGGAAAATCTACCAGAAACCCAAGCAGCTCAAGGTCACTTGGCTTGTCTCAGGCAAGGCCAGCACTCAAACACCGTCTAAAACCCATGCTTCCTACATGTCTTTCTAACAGATGGTCTGTTGGAAAGGACAACTGAGACCCAAAATAGACCTGTAATGTCTTATTAAGCAGCATTTAGGGAGAGAGAAAACACATTTCGCAATGTCCAATAATGTTATCAATGCAGTTGTCTAAAACTTTTAAAAATGTTTTCTCTATATGGCTGTCACACAAAATGTTCCTTGTGGCCAAGTTCTCCTTCTGATGAAATGGAAGTATACCTGCTGCTGTGATATTGTTTCTGGTGTTTTGAGAGCTTTTCTTTTTTTTTCAAAATTCTTCTCCCTCCTGGTACACAGACACCAGACATATCACTCAGTGCTTTTCTGTGGACTATAGCCAAATAGGAGCATTTGAAAAAAATTCTTGTAGGAGGTGTTAATACATTTTGGCTCAATGAGAGTGAATGTAATTTGAAGGAATTAATGAATATACTTGAAGTCACTTTTGAGTGAAGTTCATCATTCTTATCAAGAACACATTTTGAAGGGGGCTTAGAAATAATTAAATGAGAGTATCTCAAGCCAGGATTTAGAAGAGGGGAAATGGCAAGGGAGAGAGTGGAGACCCACATACCTCACTGACACAGTTGAAGGGATCTTGGTCTCCCTAGGGATAGCATGTCAATCCTTGGGGCCCAAGGAGAATGAGCAAGAAAACAACAAAACACCATTCACAGTTCTGGCTCAAGCTTGGACCAAGATATATTAGATCCTGTAAAATGTGGAAATGTAGGTTCATCCAGATACCTATCCCAGCCCCTTGACGAACTGTTGCTGGGGTGTTTGTAGACAAGCATCTTTTATGAATATCTTGGGGTCCGGATCCAGAAGTTTCTATTTGTTAAATCATCATACACAAATAAGAAATGAGTGTTAGAATGCACTCCGTTATTTTGATACAGTATCTGTACACATTTAGTTTCCTCTTTATTTATCATAATTTGAAAAGAAACATTATTACTTGCCAGTAGAGTTTACCGCATATTTACTGCCAGTGTGGTTATTCTCAACATCTGCATGTGTAATTAAAGACATGAAAAAAATAGGTTGTAGTTCTTCATATATGAAAAAGATGAAATGAGAAGAATTATTTTTAGAATTGATGAGATGATATTTGCTAATGGTTTGGAAAATAAAATGGATTAGAAGGGAAAATGAGCTACAAACTTTATGCTGGTCTTGGTCTATTAAATTATTGTGGGGAAAGATATGCCAAACCAAGAAATTTATTACTTTCTGAACTCAGAAACTTTGAAGTTAACTCATCAGCAAGTAAAAAGTTTGATTACATTCACACACTTACACACACACAGACACACACACACACACACACATTCAATAAATACCATGAACTGCCAGAGTTTGGGATTTAAAGATCATTGGAAAAAGATATACAGAGAAATAAAGAATAAAGGGCCTTTTCCAAGGTCACTCAGCATCTTCACTGATCTCTAATCTTTTCATTCCTCCTACCACCAGGGTCCTGCTCACCCTTTTAGACTTATGATGACTGAAGAAGAACTGGGAAAAGGAGAAAGGAAAAGGTAACCCGAGAGGTCCTAAGATAAAGAGTAAAGTCTCTTCATCCTGCCAAGTCCCCGAGTCAGTCCCACTGGGATCTTTCAGTTAAATGACCTTTGTGGTAGAATGAGAGGCTCAGCAGTCTCTCTGAGCAGGGTCTGGGGTGAGAAGTAGATGAGGTTAATCTAGAACTGAGGACTAAAAACTGTGCCAGACTCTGAAGGGCCATAAGTCTTCTCCGCCCTGTCTTCTAGGGAAGATCTGAGGACAACAGGGCCACCATTGTGGATAACCACGTTTTTCTCTGGACAAGTCTGCTGCTGCTCCCAGGATGGGGCTCCTGCTTATATTCCTTATATTCTTTCTCTCCCAAGTACACAGAGTGTATACAAGTCCCCAGTCTTTTAGCATTTTTTCCCACGAGTCTCACTTTCATTTGAGGACCTGCGTTCTTGACCTCCTTTCATCTCGCACTACACTGGCAGCATTACAGAAGTCCTAACAGATACACTTTTTCTGTCACAATATGCTCCTTTCTATTCTATCACCCTTTCAATTCTGACTCTCTAACCTTTTCTTCATATTTATCTACTGCATATGTTCCTTGTGTTCCCACAGAGACCTCTTCTAAGGGTATTGATGTTAGTTGGAGAAGGCAGGCGAATAGGGATAGCAGAAATTACAATCTTGTGAGATAATAGTCTCCAAGGATTCCTTAAAGATAGACAGTCTCTTTATCGTGGCTCTCAGTTGGAGAAGTGCATCAGGCTTCTCCAGGGAGCTTTTAGAAACCAGAGATTCCTGGTGCCCACCAGATCTACTAAATTGGACTTAGGGGAATAGAAGCCCAGTGAATGTTTTCCCAGTGGAAAAATGTCTAGAACTAGTTTAGACTATTTGAATTTTACTCCAAGACCAAACCAATTTGAAATCTGGGAACTTGGACTACATTCTTTTGTTCCCAACAGAATTGTACTGATGAAATTGTTTTTTGGCTTTATGTGCTCAGGTTGAATTGAGTGGCTTTATGAAAATTGTTAATTTATGGTAAATTTGGTATTAAGGATATTGTCTTACTGCTCATTTACTTCACATACTGTTTTGCATAAAAGTCCTGGGTAGAAATTTCTCTTAGACCTAAATGCTGCAATTGAGGTGGGGGTAGGTAGAGGAGGCAGAAACAATTGTTTTTTGAGCAACTTTTACTTTCTGGAAGACTATTTATCAATACATTAGAAATCTGAAATAGGCTCATATCTTTGGACACAAAAATTTCACTTCTATGACTATAGCCTGAGGAAATACAAGACATAAGCAAATTTTTCTTTGTGGTCTACTACAGAGCTCTTAATTCAAGCTCAAGTTTAAAGTAACCCAGTTTTTACAATTGTGTATACTCTTCTGGTGCACATTTCTGTATATATGCTTGGCTTCATTTTATTTGTCAAATTATATTTTCTTTGGGCTTCATTTTTTAATCTGCTTTCATTGATTTGAATTTATTATTGGAAATTGCATCAAATTCTTTCTGGAATGAATAGTAATAAAACGTAAGCATACACATAACAACAGCTGCATTTTTTTTTCCTTTTATGAAGCTTGTTATTAAACTTGGGAACAAATGTTACAGGGTCCAGGCCTTAAAAGTAATAAACGACAGATGAGGAAACTGAAATTAGTAATAATAATCTTCATACAGCCTTTCTTTAATAGATGTGATCAATTATTAACACTATATATTTGAATACAAATATTACATTTCTATAATATTGTGACTTTTCCTGTTAACTTTTTTTTAACTCATATTATCTAGTTTGCTTTATGCAACTATTATAATTAGCATTATAATCAATTATATCTAACATTATAACTAGCATTATAATTGTTATACTCATTTTAAAGTTGAACAAAGGATCTTTGTCAAAAGATGTTATAATGTCCACAGAAGTATTATTCCAAGATATTGGTTCCAAGATATTGGAGGCATTTTGAATTCCCTTCTCTGGTTTTAAAGCTGATCATTTAAAACCAACTATGTCTATAAAATTCATTTAATAATGTTTATTAAATGCATGTAGTACGAATGGCAGTTTACTGGAGACTAAGGTAAAAATATAGAAAGAATAATGTAACCCCTGACCTCAAGGCATTTATAACTCTATTGAGGAGAAAAATATATAAATACAAATTATAAGGAAAGATTAAGCAGAATAAAATAAATAGCATAATACAGTATTAGCCCCAACACTAGCAACTATAGAGAAATTAAAATAATGTTATTCTATTCTTTGCCTATCAAATTGATAAAGATAACATATATATCATATTCAAAGCTGTCAAGGAAATGGTTACCTGAATATATCTTAATTAACTTTTGGATCATGTATTTTTTTATAAATATTCTGCAACTATAGAAAAAAGATAAGAGAGGAATATATCAAATTGTTAGCAGTGTTTGTATCCAAATTTAAAGTTTTTGTGCTTATTAAAGCATTACAAGTTTACTTTTATAACAAGGAAAAAGAACAACAATAAATGTAATTTAAATAATTGTTAGTAGATAAACGAGTTATCTGAATCTATGTAAAACCAGGTGTCCAGATGTTTGGAAACATCTAGTTAGTAGTATCCAACTTTAACTTCAGTTTATTGCAGAAGAAAGGGTGAGAGGAGAGGTTGGAGTTTGTATCCACAAACCCAATGCAGGTAAAGCAGCTAGGGAAACGAACTATTTCAAGGAGAAAGCTTTGTAAGGGCAGCTCATGTGCACACCTTGTATGAGATGGAGTGGACTTTGATCTGCTCCTTTTGCTAGAGTCACAGGAGCTGACACAGCCTACATGGGCAAGAAGGGCACTATATTCTGAGTGTGGCTGTCATGCCACAGCTGCTCCTGCCATCTGTTCTGCCTTTGATTCATATTGTTTGTCATTTCCCTTGTGCCTTTTTTGTAGGCTGCTGTCCAGAGCTCATTTTTAAGTGACTTCTCTGAGACCAGGGGATTGATAGTCATAGCAGCATGATTTCAATTCTATTTTACCTGGAGGGCTCTGGTTTCAGAAAATGAAATCCAAGCAATACATCAGCAACCCATGTGGGGCACTGAACATTCAATTCAAAAAGTTAATCAAGTTTTTGTGATCCTTTTGCTCTGATGACCTATTTAAGTAACTTGAAGATTCTAGAGGGGATATATTTGGCTGGAATGTAGACTGAAAGATAGGGACATGGTTTAGATGGTGCATAGACCTCAAGTGACAGCTAGGAATTGGGCTATTTTCTGTTAAGTCAGTCCATTATATCTTTTGTGCCTCAAGTTCTCTCAGCCTCATAACTTTTTCAGAACAAAAAGAAGTTTTAAATAAAATAACCAAAGAAATTCATTCATTTGTTCATTCAGATACCTGGCCACCTACTTTGAGCCTGGCTCAGCATCAGATTGGGAGTAGAGATGAGTAAGGGGCCTTTGAATGGTGAACTAAGCCAAATACAAATGTGTTTCTTTGTTCGGTTAAGCAAACACCATGAGGAAGTTCAGCAACCACCTCATCCAGGCGGTGGCTACAAAGACTCAATGGAAATAAAAGCACTGAGCAATTTGTTACAGCAGGAGCGAGAGTAAACAGAAAGGGAAAGATGAACTTTCAAGAGAATCATGCAATCTTAGAATAGAAAACTATAACGGATTAGGACAGCATTTGCAACTGAAAATAAAATCAACTGGATAGCTTCTTGATTTTAGGTCATCCAAAAGTGGTTTATTTTTCACTTCCTGTAGATCCCATGTGGAAGGTATCTTGTGACATTCTCATAATAGCCCATTTAGGTGTCTTATTTCTCCCTCCAACAAAACATTCTTTTCCATGTCCAACCCACCTTCTTCCATGCAAGACCACTATGGTATCTGCTAGGCAAGACCCATTTCTTGCTATGCAAGACCACTTCCTCCTGTTTGGTAATAGCAATATCTGCAAACAACATCCGCAGACATTCATTGTGCATTGTGTACAAAGTGCTTTGCATTTTTTCCCCCTTATTTAATTCTTTCAACAAGCCTGGTGGCTAAAGTTTTATTATACTTATTTAGTAGATGAGCCCATCCAGACTCAGAGAATTAAGAAAATTGTGAAAAAAACACTAAGCAAAGCAGAAAGGGGCATTTTTGGTCCAGGCTGGTCTGACTCAAGAGCCATGATCTAAACATCAGATTGTTTTAAAGACATGAAGAGTGAGTAACTGTGGTTATCATTGATGCTATTTGCAGAATATTCCTAGTACTCTCCCTTCCCAATAAACTGTTAGGATTGCATTTTATGGCTCCTTTGTGATAGAGTGGGGATACACAATTAGCCTCACCCATGAGTTGGGAGTGGGAAATGATTGTAGGTTGAGATTCTCTAGAACTTCTCCCTCTTGAGTAAATGCTGGCGATATTCAAGATGACAGCTACTCATTTAGCCTGGGTCTCTGAGTAACTGAAGAAAAGAGTCTCTGATGATCCATGTTGGTAACGTAGCACAAGCAAGAAACAAACAGGTTAGTTTTAATCCACTGAGATTTTACAAGTTGTTGCCACAGCCTAATGTTGTATACCCTGGCCAGCACAAACTCTAATCTCTTATGCTTCCAGACAAAAAGATGCTCTGTGTGCCTGGGCTTCTTTCTTATCTGTTCTCTCTGGGCACTGGGATCATGACTATAATTAATTGGGTTTACTCTTCCAAACTTTTACTAAAACCATAAATAGGAAATTTTAAAATGACTGTACCCACATCATAAAAAGAATTTCATACATTTATTGAATAGTTAAGGTGCATATTTATTTCAAGAACCCACTGGGAAACCCAGTAATTGTTATAAAAATGTCTCTTTGATTGATTTGAGGCAGAAGTGAGACAACTCTATTTCTGAGAGTTTTGAAACTAAAAAAATTATCATTGACTGTATTAGTCCATTTTGTGTTGCTATAATAGGAATACCTGAGACGGGGTAATTTATAAGGAAAAGAGGTTTGTTTGGCTTACAGTTCTGGGACAGCTGCATCTGGCATGGGCCTCAGGCTGCTTCTACTCATGGTGGAAAGTGGCAGGCTGCCGGCAGCGGGTACAGGCAGATCACATGGCGAGAGGAAGTGAGAGAGAGAGGGGATTCCAGGGTCCTATAAACAGCAAGCTCTCGTGGGAACTAATAGAGCGAGAACTCACTCATTAATCCCCCCTGCCCCTAGGGAGAGCATTAATCCATTCATGAGGGATCCACCCCCATGACTCAATCAGTTTCTGACACTGCCACATTGGCGATCAAATTTCCACATGAGTCTTGGAGGGAACAACACATCCAAACTCCATCATTGAGATTTAGATTTTTTCCTGGGACTCTTTCCTAGAAAGACTGCTGTTAAATGCCAACGATTAAGAATATTTAAGACTTGATTCCCAAATCTGGATATACTCAGAATCGTCTGGGGAGCTTTTATAGCTCCAGATGTCTGGATTCCATCCCTAGATATTCTGAGTCAAAACATTTGTGGGGGAAGCCCAGGGAACCTGTATGTTTTAAAAAATAAGAGCCCAAACTTGATCTTTGGAAATCCTCCTTGGATACTGCTGACAACAGCCAAGTTAAGCTGTTTTAAAATATTCTTCACTTTGAGGCCGGCCCGTGGCTCACTCGGTAGAGTGCGGTGCTGATAACACCAAGGCCATGGGTTCGGATCCTATATAGGGATGGCCGGTTTGCTCACTAGCTGAGCGTGGTGCTGACAACACCAAGCCAAGGGTTGAGATCCCCTTACCGGTCATCTTTAAAAAAAAAAATAAATAAAATAAAGTAAAATAAAATATTCTTCACTTTGTAACCCTTGCCCTAAACATACTTACCTTGAGGTGAGCGTGGTGCTGACAACACCAAGCCAAGGGTTGAGATCCCCTTACCGGTCATCTTTAAAAAAAAAAATAAATAAAATAAAGTAAAATAAAATATTCTTCACTTTGTAACCCTTGCCCTAAACATACTTACCTTGAGGTCCTTGGATGAGTTGTGGTTGGCTGGTATAGGGTTTAGTCTTGCAGTTTTCATAGCAGGTGTTTCTTAGGGTCCCAGGGAGGCAAGGCTGAGGGAGCTGGGCAGGAAATAAAGAACAGAAAATACTGTCAACTCCATTTATCTGCAGCATCATGGAGGAGCCTCTGAGTGAAGATTGTTTGAATTCCTTGCAGAGCCTTTTATCTTCACACTGTCAGAAACATACAAACACAGCCTATGCATATTAAGTAGGAGTTTGAATCACACAACCAGTAATTTATTGTTTTGGAGGGAGAAAGAATCTATTTCATTTTTTCACATACTTCCATTCTTTTACACTAAGGCAAACCAGACCTGGAGTTAGTAAAACCATCCAGAAGGCAGGACTTTACTGTTAGGACTCATGCACGTGTCAGAGTGACAGGGCACTGTCCACCTGACGTGTACTTCACAGACATGTGGTAGCCCCCTAGGCAGTTCCCAAATTTTACTCCCATATCACATTATACACAAATACAGGTCTCCTCCACCATTCCCCACCCTCCTTTTTCACTGTCCAAACATTTTTTGCCATCACTTTGTTCTTTGATTCCTGGCCTCTGGTATCAGTATTCATATCCTGGCCTTACCTGAGTCCCTAAGCACAGAGCCAGTTCACCATTATCCTTGAAAATCTTCTCTTTTCTTTAGTTCACTATTATCCTTGAAAATCTTCTCTTTTCTTTAGTTCACCATTATCCTTGAAAATCTTCTCTTTTCTTTGTTAAAGATTCTAAGCCCAAGTCATTTATTCACTAATATACAGTGACCCATCTATAATGAGTGATCAATGACAAATGTGGTTTGGATTTATGAGTCCTTCTGTTTTTATTTATTTTTAAAAGTAATTCTCAACCTAATAAAGAGTAGTGCTTACTATTGGAAGCCTGCTGCTAAGCTGTATATATTTGCAAACTTATAGCAATCATAGAGGAATAGACTTGAAGGGTATGGAGGATTAGTTTTTCGTGGTCATCTCTGGTTTGTGAACCAAATTAGCTCAGTTGAAGACTGTCTCAGTATCACACTCAAATTGTTTCTATTCTGATTCAAGTGTTCTGGGTATGGAGCTCATCACTTCTGAATTTTCACAAAACTGAGCAAAACAAAACAATCAGAAAAATATTCACAGAACATAAATGTGTATGGAAAATTTTACTAAAGATGTGGAGGAAATGGAGAGATTGGTATAAGAGAAAGGAAAACAGTAATTCTTAAAAGTTCTATTCCATCGGGCCGGCCCGGTGGCGCACTCGGTAGAGTGCAGCACTTGGGAGTGTGGCGGTGCTCCTGCCGAGGGTTCAGATCCCATATAGAGACCGGTCTGCTCACTGGTTGAGCACGGTGCGGGCGCGACACCGAGGGTTGCAATCCCATTGCCGGTCGTGGTACAGGCGCGACACTGAGGGTTGCGATCCCATTACCAGTCATGAAAAAAGACAAAAAGGAAAAAAAAAAAAAGTTCTATTCCATCATTCAAATTTCAGTCTCCCCCATCGTGCTCCATCCTCTTTCCCCTCCATTCCATTTTCTTTTCTTCCCTTAAGTTCACATTCTTTTTCATACAGAATAGTTCACCTGTGCACACACCCACACACACACACACACACACACATCCCTCTACAGAATTATAAAATGTAAAATTGTGAAGAAAATCTGAAGCTGTCAACAAGAATCTCAGGAAGAAGAGATGGTCACTGTCCAGACTGGTAGGGAACATGTACTTAAAAGGCAGAAGTAAGAACTAAAAGAAAAGAAAAGAAACAAATCAAAGCATAACATCACAAAGGTACTAACTTCAATCTCTTAATGATACTATGTTAGCAATGTTAAAGAAAGAATATAAACTCTAAGGTAGCTGTTCTATAGCATCTTTTTCTCATTCTAATCTTATAAACAAAGCCAGATTTGAAAGCTGAACTTGATGCATTTCTTTGAACTGTGCTCTTTCTGTTACAGTGTTCTCTTTCAGCTCATAGCATAGGTTGCTGGGCTTGGCTGCAAAGTGCACTTGCAATGGGGAGAGGAAAAGCTTGGATCTCAAAAGATCTGACTCAGCTGTAGAATTAATCAGAAAGTGGCAGAACTGCCCTGATCTTGGCAGATGTGAATATCCAGGGAGGTCAGTGCGGTGTCTCGGGCTTGGCCACAGCAATACTAAGTTGTAGGAAAAGTGAAGGTAAATGCTCAGGGCCCCTCAGATGTTCAGAATCTTGCTGAGCATTTGATGTAAATATGCATGTGCACCCAGGTGTTCCTTGCCTGTTGGATGATGTAGATGCATGTGGGCACCTAGGTGTTCCTGGGTTGTCTAACTCGCATCCAAGTGTCCTGTGTTATCAGACTTGAGTATAAAGGATGAATGGCTCTGATGCACAGGCCCGCCCCCATCCCCTGGGATGCCCCTAGGGGGCCATGGGGAGGCTGCTACTACTGCTGGAGGCTATTGCTGCAAGCTGTTGCTGCCAGGGCCCTGGGGGTGTCCCCGGGAGGCCACTGCTGCTGCTGCTGAGGAAGCTGAGGACTGAGTTCCTGTCATCTGCCAATGACTACTGGGGTCTTTTCCCAATTACCTAGCTCACGACCTACATGTGAGGTGTCTGTGACCCAGCAGGCATATGAGGGGTCTGGTGACCCAGCCTGGCTTGTGAGGGGTCTGTGACCCAGTCTGTACAATGGGTTTGAAGGGCCTCTGAGCTCTAGCTTGACATAAATGAATGACAGAACTAAGGCAGATGGCAGTGCAAACCTATTCAGAAAAGGAGAAAAATAGTAAATGGGAAAGGTAGGTGGGATCCTACTTTCCCCTGTCCCTTTGAGAGAGGAGCCTGGAAAGAGATAGATCAGGTATGAGCACCTCTGCTGCACATTATCTTTGGCAGAAGGTCTCCGTACCATACATTGGAGAAGCAAAGGTAGGATAGGGACTGAGAAGCCCAGAGGAGTGGGTGCTACGCAAAGGCTGTGTTTCAGCAGATACTGCTACCCTGAGCCTGCTCTCTGTGCACCTTATGCATGGCACATTGTTTACCCAATCTACAGTGGTGGGATGAAGAGGTCTACAGTGTCCTGCTCAGGGACTGCACTAACTGAGCTGACTTAGAACAAGGCACGGTAGGGCTCACAGGGACTGCTAGAGGACTCCACAGGAATGCAGCTGGGGAAGGCGAGAGGTGATAGCATCCTGAACTTACTCAAGAGACAATTGTTGGTTGTCCTCTCCATTTTCATTACTACACCAGAGTTCTGTGTCTCTCCAGCTTTCTCTTAACAAGAAGATTGTGTTCATCACACACACTTGCGTTTTGGCTCTGGAAGCTCCACCCATCGTATTTATATTCTACTAGTTGTTCTGTAAGTTCTTAAGCTGGTTCTTACCTGTAGACACCATTTTAATTCCCTAAAATTTGACTCATGCTAGTCTATCTGCCTGGAATGATTTCCCCCTTCTTTTTCTCTTTTTTCTTTTTAGAATTCCTAACCATTCCCCAAAGCTCAGTGCAAGTGTCACCCCTTACTGGAAGCCTGTTCAGTTCCCCTTGGATTCAGGGACCTTCTCCTCGTGCATTTGTGAGCACCCTACATACAGCTCTCAGCACCTAGCACTTGATATCAACGTTGTTCTCGTCGCATTCTCGTCTCCTCCAGGGCAAGTTTGTTCATGGTGGAGCCCTCAGTCCCTAGCACAGTACACTGAACATGCAAGTGTTCAATCAGTATAGGCTGAATTAAGCAAACTACATGGTTATAAATAAATATTTTGTTAGGAAATTGGAAAGCAACCCTTTGAATGTCTGTAAACACAATTCTTTAATGATTATTCTTGGGTTTTTGTAAAAACAATTATACTCATAGAAATTAAACAGAAGAAAGTATAAAAAATGAAAAAATGTTAGCACACATTCCATAAGCCAGAAAAAAAAAGAAAAAAAAAAACAACTAAGGTTGATATTAGGGGAATGATATTCTGATGTCTCTCTATGCCTATATCCGGATAGATAAAAATAATTTTGTAAAAACTGGATATGACGTATTATTTTAAGTATGTTTTTAAAATTCAATTTTATTTTAGTTTTTCAGAAGGAAGAGGATAAAATCAAACAAAGAATTACTGAATTTTGAATAAATATTTCTTTTTTTACCACAGGAAATATTAATGTCCACAAGTCCCCTCTAAATTGAAAATAAGATTAGGAGAAATACTAAAAGTTTGGAACCATTGTGATTTTTGTTATTATGGATTTCAATTTTATACAGTATAAGCTCCCTGCTGTGACAGAAAAGAAAAACCACACTTGTATATTTTCCTTTTGTTTTTTTCTACCACCTCCAGGTGGTGTTAATCATATTTTAGTTTTTATTTTGGTGAACACTGTAATGTATCTGAACTTTTCAAATTAAACAGCCTAAGCCAGAAGTGCCTTGGTGTCAATTATTCTGTATTATTATGTTTTTAGACACATGTTCTTTTAATTTAGAGGTCTTTTTTTTTTTTTTTTGTGACCGGCAACGGATCGCAACCCCCAGTGTCGCGCCCGTACCGGACCGGGACCGGCCACGGGATCGCAACCCTCGGTGTTGCCCCTGCCCCTCACTCAGCCAGTGAGCGGCCGGTCTGTATGTGGGATCCGAACCCTTGGCGGGAGCACCACCGTGCTTCCCAAGCGGCGCACTGTAGCAGTGCGCCACCAGGCCGGCTAGAGGTTCCTTTTTTTATCCCAAAAGATATTTTCTACTTCTAAATTCTTCTTATTCTATTTGATTGGTTCTTGACCCTCAGACCTCAATTATTCTTATTTGGATAATTTTTATTCTCCCTAACTGTTATCTTCTCTCTAATTAATTTCATTTCTATTCTTTTGCCTCCACATTCATTGTGTGAAAATACATCTATTTAGGAAATGTCTCTCTGGAAGGACAGACGTCTATCTGAGCACCAAAGAGCTTGGGGTGGGGGTGATTTATGAGAATTATAGGAAAAGGGAATGTCTAATACTAGAAGGTTAACTACAATGGCTAGCTGTTGTCAGATAGCAGATCCAGTAGGAAACACAACGTGACCATGATTGTGTTACTTAACTTCCTAGAGACTCCATCTCCTCATTTATAATATGGAGTTAATAACACATGCTGTATTGACAGAAAAAATTAAGATAATATGATGTGACTGACACATAGTAGGTACTCAGTAAATTTTAAAACGAAAGCATAAACAACTTGAGTAAGTTTGAGTAGTAAAGCAGCATGATTTACATTTGTGGTAGATAGTAACCTAAATTTTCTAAAAACAAACCTCACTTCCTTAATTTTTATTTTTGTGTGAAACTTAAGGGTCAGTTTAGTAAAAATTGGTAAAAGCTGGTTGGTGTGCATAGTTAATTTTGGAGTGAGCTAAGTTACTACCTTAATGAGGTGACCTAGATAATGCAGAAAAAAAGGTGAAAAATAATGGATGTGAAAATGTTTCATAAAAAGGGAAGTCTAATAAAAATATTTGCATTAATTACTGTTGGTTTTGAGGGGTGTCATGATGAGAGAAGAGCAATGTAACTTTGGAATTAGGCAGACTTAAGTTTGCATCTCACACTTGCTATTTGATAACTCACATTGGATGTTTTTAAATTTTTTTCTATCTGTTTCCTTTCTTGGAGCATTGGAAAATTAACTGTAACTTTGCAGGGCTATTAAAATTAGCATGATGTAAAATAACTTCACATAATTGCTCTCTGGTAGATTGAATTATTGGTCCCAGTTCCTTACCTCTCCTTATATTTGTTGCCTCCCTCTATAGATGGATGTCCACCCTTGACTTGAGCTTGGGCATGCACACTGCTTAGTGGAAGACATGACACAGATGAAGGCTGCAAATGGGATTGTGCAGCTGGGCTTGCCTTCTTGTGCTTCTGCCATCCCCATTAGAAGAGCGTCCCTTGAGTATCTGCTGTCCCTTCAGCCTGGAACCCAGAGTGAAGACACATGTGGGAGACCGGTGACCAAGCCAGTGAAAAATCAAACTTAGATCCACAGCTTGAAGCAGGGATACTCACTTAAGCTGAGCTTAAAGTGGTTGATCCATGTCTACTTGCAAGAGAAAATGCTCACTGAGTTCCAGAGAGGTCTGCTGCACACTGCTATTGTGATGATAGATGACTGATACTCAGACCCATACCACGTGCTCAGTATAAGTGTATATGGTGATTTACATGATTATTAATGATATTATTATGATTGTTGTTAAAGAAGTTGATATTGAGCTAGGAACACAACAGCAAAGCAAGAGCATAGTGAGATGGGATTGACAAAGTGGCAGAGAATATGATCAGACTTATGAGCAGATTACTTTTTGCAGCATTTTTAAAGATCACAAAGAATGGGGGACGTAGATCTTCATGTTTCCCCAGTTCTCATAAATAACTTTATGTTATACAACTAGAATCCCATAAGCATGTATTAGAATTAATAAGATTGATAATGGAACAAAAATCACATGTGATTGCTGTGTTGTAGTCAACCTGAAGCACAAAAGAAACTGCTGTTAGATAATTTTGTAAATAATACAAACAAATGCCATTTTTGAAGCTTTATAGGGAAATTCAAACTTTGCTCTGGGTTTACTCTCTTGATTAGTAGGAGTAATACATTCCAGGAAACTGGCATCATATAGATCCCATCCCTGCTGTCAGTCAGATCTGAGTTTGATCTTGTCTCCTCCATTTTCTAGGTAGGTGGGTTGGGTCAAAGAAATATACCCTCTGAGTCTTATCTCAATAATAGCACCTTAAGTGGGTGTGTGAAATAAGACTACAAGAGTGCCTCATACAGTGCCTAGTTTTTTCTAATGAATAGAAGATGACCTAAGGGTGAGTGGTACAGCAAGGTCATTGACATGCTCGGTAAATCACAGGACACCAGTTTAGTGCTTCTGAGCAAGGGCTGAGGATGCAGTGTCTGCATTGACCATGCAGATCGAAGATGCACGTGCTTAATCTTCCCCGGCCAACCCTTGCTTTCCTAACTGGCATCTCCAGTGACCTTCCCACGTTACATCCATCTACTTTCTACTTTATTTGAAGCTTTCTCATTTCACGGTTTAAACTTTGCAGTTTCTTAGAGTACATGTATTCTGATGTCCTGTGGTCTTCTGCCTTGAACTTTTTCCAGAATGCATGCTGCCCCACAGGTGGCTGTCTCTGAAGCCAGCTTTTTTTATTTTTACAGATTTCTACCCTCAAGCATTTCTCTGTTTCAGAGAAACAAGATTTTTAAAAATGTACCTGTGCCCAGAGAGTTTACATATCTTCATAAAAAGTATCATGTGCTCCATAATGAGTGTGTGACTGCCAAACACTGTCAGTAAATTACACAGCAAACTGTTTCCTAATAAATCAGAGTATTTTTATTCCATTAAATGCATTAGAACACCAATTCCCTGGCCTTTCAAGAGTAAGTGAAAATTCTAATCATTTTTCTTTTATTATTTAAATCTGCCATTTGACATGCACTTAAAAAATAATGTGCATTTTTTGGTCACTTTTAAAAGGAAAATCACCCATCATGTAGCCTACTTAATATGGGAAAGAACAACTGAAATGTATGATTTAAAAAATAGAATTTGGTGCAAGGATATATTAAACTTGGACAGGATTATGCACTAAGATGCTCGTGAGCTAAAATATTTCAAGTATTTTTTTTCCTTTAATACTACTCAACCGCATCTTTTTGGTTTTAGAATTCAATAAAATTAGGAATATGTTAATAAAGCTTCTTAATGCTCAAAGGAATGGAATTGTATTAAAGCCATTAAAAGAGAAATTGGTAAGAAATTACTTAACATGAATATATTACAGGTATATTCTTTGAATTTGGTTCAGAATTGTTCTCCTCGGTGGCTATTAATGGTGCCTCATAATTTGCTCAATATTCCTCATGTCCCAAAGAGAGAAGCATATCACCACCTCCTGTCTGGCTTCTGTACATTTCTAGCACTCCCTTAAATTGAGGAAACTGCCAAATTTATACTTATCTGGAAATTAAGGAGTGCTTTGCACCCATAAGGATATTCAAAATAGGCATTTTATAGTCCTTTTAAAAATACCATCTTCAATATTTAAATGAAAAGATAAAACTTTATCTCCCAGAACTCTCAACATCAACGATAATGACATGCACAACATGGCCCTTTCTTCTGCTATGACTGATTTCTCCTGTCCGAGGGGCTGGGTTAATTTAAATCGAGCTTGATTCTGCTCTCTATGCTGCACGTTCCAGATCATACTTTTTACAAGCTACTTGCCTTATTTGCTAGGCAATCTTCACAGGCCTAGTTGCCACTGTATTTTTACCTCTGTGTGTCCCTCACCTCTCCTCTCCCCATAATACCATTTGTCATTCTTTATAAGCATGAAATTGTGCTAGGAGCTTAATGAACAGAAAATACTATAAAGCATGTAGAGCAAATATTAAAGTGTCTGGATCAAACGTGGATATTAACAATGCTCATATAACCTCAGGAGTTTGCCTTATTTTCTTATGCTTAATCCATGTCCTGCCTACCTTCCTATGGCTTGGAAGACTTTCGGGGTGGACTTCTTTGTCTGAGCCAACATAGTTCCTGAATTCCTAGAGCTACCCCCATTGTGATGGTTTGGGGGTCTTTCAGTGTTCTGACTGTGTACTTCCCGGTGCCTGTTCTTCTCCAGGGTTAGGTTTGAGGCAGATGGCAACAAACTTATTCAGATTTGTATCAGCAGAATATTCTTCTCTGCAGCTAAAACTAAGGATTTTTTCCCCAAATCTGTTTCAACTTGAGGGTGCCTCCTATTTATAAATACCTCAAAAGTAGTCCTCTACTCACTTGCACCAGAATCACGCAGGGGTGCCTCTAGAAAAATTCAAATTCCTGCACCCCTCCCTGTAAATCTACTGAGCCAGAATTTTAGGGAGTGGACCAGGAAATTGAAATAGTTAAACACTCTCCAGGTGATTCCTATACACACTGGAGTGCGTGGACTGTCACAATAAATGACACCATTAGCCACCCAATTGTTCATGCCAAACCTTGGCAGTCAATCCCAATGACTACTTCTCACAACCTCCCTACATTTAATCAATAAGCTAACCTACAAATTTACCTCTTAGGGATGTCATAATTACAAGAGATGGTCTGAGAGAGTGATTTATAATCTGATTAAGTAGGACACTGAGCATTAAATTAATTAATTCCTATGTGCAATACATACTCTTACCACAAAACTTAAAGATAAATACTCCTTAGGGAATAAGATGCTGAGTAGTTGAACAAGATGCTAAATCAAAGTACGAGAGGTCTACTCCACTAGATTCCCTTACTCCTTCTGGGGTTCTAATTCTCATTGCCTAACATTTCCCGCTTACTTTCCAGAACTCAGAAAAGATATTGTAACCTTCCCGAATGCCTGTTTTGGGCCAAAAGGCACTGTGTATTTTACTCTAGTACATTAAAGATTACAGTGTTAAATTATGTGTTCTGCTTTGCTTTGGGGTGATAGAAACTAATTTTCCAAATGCTTAAAACAACCCAGAACATTTTATTTTTGCTGGAAAGCAAGAGAATAGAGTAACTCCAGGCTGATTTTTCTTGTAGTTGTGTCTTAGGTTACCATTTGCTTGAATTGCTTCCTGACAGAATCTTTTCATAATGACCATCATTGTAGCTAATGCTTCAGAATATATTACTTGGTTTCTCTACTATTTGTTTTGTAACTTTAACCTTAATTCGATGTCATGTTTTTGATTTCTTATAAATGCCCAACATTCATTTATAATTTCTGAAAATAAATTTTTATTATTTTCTGGTTATAATGCAATAATGACTGGAAATAGGTTGAAAAACAAATAAAATTATAAAGATGAAAAGCAAATCAACTGTAATTGTACAAAATATGTATCTTTATATAAAATCAGGCTTAAGGAGGACTCTGTGAAACTCCAAGCATTGACTTACCTCACAGCTCCCTTTTAGGAAGCGTTGCAATAAATGTTTATTAAACACATACTTTGTGCCCCAAAGTGTGAACATTTAGGAGTGAGTAATATCAGATACAGATGCTATAGACTCCCTTGTAAAGTGGTGGAGGGCACAGTCCTAAATTTTGTTTTATTTTATTATTATTACTATTTTTTGCTTTGTTTTGGCAGAAGTCACTTATGGACATCCATTGAGTGAAATAATATCCTATATTAACTTGATTTACTCATTCAACAGTAGTATTGAATACTATTTTAGTCAGCATAAGTAACATTAGCTGCTTTGAGAAAACACCCTAAAGGAGGGGAGAGAGGGAGGGGGGAAAGAGGAATGGGTAAAGAGACACAAAAATCAACACAATGTATATTGAGAAGTTAAAATGAAAAAATAAATAAAAAATAAAAATGTTTTGTTTAAAGAAAAAAAGTACCCTAAAAATCTTGATGGCTTAAGAATAAGACCTCTTTCCTGTTCATGTTTCAGTCTGATGGAGCTTGGGCTCCTCTTCAGATAGTGCCTTGGGGATTCTGGCATCTTCTACCTTGTGCAGCTGCCATTTTCAGCACAGACCTTCTTAAAAGAGTATGAACAATCAGGTGGGATTGTTACGAGAACCAGACTTGGTGTGGCTTGCATCACATACGCTCGCATTCCTTTGGCTGAACTTAGTCACATGGCCCCCAAACTAACTGCAAATAATGGGCTTGGGGACAGGACAGTGAAAATAGGTTCTATAACCACATAGCTTTGTCTTTGCCCAACCTCACCAAATGTTACCTTAGTGTTTTCCCATGCATAGAACACTCCCTGGTTTCATATTCTCTCTAAAGAAGACAACCTCAAATCCCATCCAGTCCAGGCCCAGGATCGCTGGGTAATGTGCAGTTCTTTCTGTTACATTTGGATGGTCCTGCTTTTGGCCTGATGTTGTAAACAGTAAAGAGATGAATTGTCTCCCTCTGCCATACCTGCATACAATTATGAAACAGGGGCTAAAGCAATTCATACTCACAGACAGAAAGGCGAAGAATGAAGAATGGGGACAGACCACAGTCCCTGGTCTGCAGCAATCTAAAATCCAACCGAACAGACACCCAGAAGGCTTCCCGCCTTGGAAAGGTAGAAGGAAAAAAAAAATACCCTAATTGGTATAGAAAGAACTTATGTCTGAAAATGACTTTGAACAAGAAATAGAAGTAAAATTTAAAAGACACTAAAAATTTCAAACTCATATAGGTTGTTGGAAAGGAAATATTTTATCTGTAAAATATCTGGAACAATGTCTGTCACATAATAAGCATTAATTTAACACCAGTTAACAAGATCAGTCACATATTTTTGGCCACAGGTAATGAAAATCTAATTCAACCTAGTTTTAAAAATTAGGAAATTTATTATCTCATAATCTCTGAAATCCAGACACAGTGCAGACTTTAAAGCTGGATTGTTTAATGGCCCCATGTCCCTTCCTTTCCTTTGCTATTGGAGGGCTCTTCATAAGGAGGTGGTGAGCAGGAGTAGGGGCGGGACACGATGCTGATCACGTTCTGTGGGGAAAAAGCTTTGTCTTAACTCTGAGGTGAGCTCTTTCCCTTCAGGCTGATTGGACCAACTTAGTTCATATGCCCATCCCGGACCAAGAACAATCCCCAGGATAATATCATGTGCTGACTGCTTTAAGCTTAGACTGCATCCCGGGAGCTGAACATAGGCTCCACACACTCTGAGTGACATGGCCAAGGGAGGGAGGATAGAGACCTGAGTAAGGCAGAATCTGTGGCTGGACCGGCATCTGTGAGTGTCCATTTCACCTGCCACATGTCAAATAATGTGCTAATTGCTAGGTGTTTAAAGGTATGTGTGATACAAGCAAAAATAAAAACTTTCTGTGTACTCTTTGTTGAGGAAAGCTCAGAGGGCTCTGGGAATGCATGAAAGAGACTTATAATCTGGAGGTGGCACATCAGGAAGGACACAATAGGGAAGGAACAGTGACCACAGTGGGGTGGGATGTGAAAGGGGAGGGCGGGAATTTCAGCCAGAGGTAGCAGTCTGTGGAACATTCTAGAGATGGGTGAGCATGAGGAAGACTGGGGAAAATGCAAGTGTCTTAGGCCTGCACTGTTTGATATGGTAGCTTCTAGCCACATGTGGCTATTGAACAATTGAAATGTGGCTAATGGCACATGTTGAAATGATAATATTTTGGATAGATTGGGTTAAATATGACATTTTATTAAAATAAATTTCATCTGTTTCTTTTACTTTTTAAAAAAAGTGTAGCTAACATTGTATTTCTATTGGGCAGTGCTGGCTTAGACAAACTAAAATAAAAAGTGCAAGGAAGGATGTGGAAAGGGGTGATGCTGGCACATTAAATAGGGGCCAGCTTATGCGGGGTCTTGAATGCTATGCCATGGAATTTAAATGTTATCTTCTTATCTTTCTGGAGTCATTGAAAACCTGATGTGCATTTCAGCAAGTTCACTGGCTGCTTTTGGAGAGTGGATTGAAGGGGATAAGACAACTGGCAAGAAGCCCAGGAGACAGTTGCAGTAATACAGGCAAGAAATGATGAGGCCTGAAAAAGTAGCAATGGGGATGATGAATGAACAGATGTAAGAAATAGTAAGGTAAAAGAATCAGCAGAATTTTGTGATTGATTAGATGCTGGGGCAGGGCTGAGGGAGAATCTACTGAGACTTGCGGGTTTCTGGCTTGGATACCAGGGTGCCTGTACTTATTGATATGGGAAGCACGTGAGAGAGAGGCAGTTTGGGATAAAAGTCAAGACAATGTGTCATGTGATGGGAGAGGGGGACAAAACAAAATGTGTTTGTGGGTAGGGACTGGAGATGGTTGTCTCTGCCTCATCAACGTATCTCTTTGGAGTATAGTCAAAATGGGTTATAGGGTCAGTAGGGCTTTTCTTGATGTCTATTGTTTACTCGTTTGTCTTGTTGTGTTACTGTCCTAAACTATTGTCTTTCCTGGACTGAGCATGTTTCTTTTCCCGTTTCTCTTGTAAGTTAGCTTATGCTCTGACTTTTATTAATGAACAAGGAATTCAAGTGTCTAAGAGTTTCTCAGTGTGTCTCATTATTATTAATGGGCAGGTAATTTTAGTTTTACTCACAGGAACTAAATCATCCCTGTGCCTTTCAGTACCATCCATGCAGTTTTGGCTTGTCACAGCAAAATGTCTGGCCTATCACAATTTTCTGTTCAGTTGCTAGGTTCAAAGTGGAAGAGGATTTGGAATTCTAATAGGTATTTATTCTTACCATATATTCTACGTGATGTTGCTGTACTCCGTAGTTACCTATGTTTGCACATATAGATATGGCTTTATTTTCCTGGGGAAATGTAGAAAGACAGAGAGGTTCTGACCTCCCCCTTGGTGTTTGGACTCATTAATGGAACTGCTATGGCAGCAGCATCAGGAGACAGAATGCATATGTCCAATAGGGGATCCTTTTGGGATTATGCCAATCTGAGGTAGGGAAGCCTTTTAACTGTGATGACAAATTTGTCTGAGTTGCTTTGATCAGGCTTCTGTTATTTGTTAAATTAGTACTGGTGAAGTCATCAAAGCAAAGATAAAAAAAGTGATTTTTTTCTTTATATTTTGAACAGAACTAGGTCAGTAAATGTACAAATATGTAAGGAACTCTCAGGGATAAGCAGACAATTTTACTGATGAGGAACTTTTAATAAGCCCTTTGTTTGTGGCTGATATAAATTCAGAAAATTATTATGTGAGCCTTTATTCTTAAATAAGTCCATTTTTCTCTTTCAGCACATGTAATAATAATCTTGTAATAATAAGAGACCTTCTATGGGTTGCGCATCTACCATGTGCCAGCCAACTTATATTTTTGTGTGATACTTAAAAACAGCTCTACTACTTATCTACATTATATTATTCAGGTACAAATAATTGGATTAAATAAAACCTCTAGTTCCTGAATACTTTCATCATTGGTAAATGAAACCCTTTTTCACTTGTTTGTTCCCAGTGTATCACAAATGCTCACGAACCTACCATCCAACAATGAAAGTAGGATATAGATGGTAACTTACATCTCCTATGTAGTATTCTGTCTTCCTCTTCTCTGTTTCCTCCCATTTGAGGGCACCTCTATCCTGAATCGAAAACTAAAACTAAATCTATATCTAAATCTGTGTGGCAAATGGTTTGGGGATAACTGGATACTAAACACACACACAAACACACACACATGCACACACACACACACACACACACACACTCTTAGACCTTTACCTCACACCATACACAAAAATTAACTCAAAAGGGATCAGAAATGTAAAGGTATAATCTTCCAGAAGAAAACATAAGATAAAATCCTTGTGGCATTGGGTTAGGCACAGGGTTCTTTAGCTATGACACCAAAAACACAAAAAGAAAAAAAATGACAAACTGGCCTGCACTAAAATTAAGAAGGCTTACTTCAAAAGAAGCCATTTAAAAAAGGAAAAGATACAGAGAAAATATTTGCAAATCATAAATGTAACAAGAATTTATGCTCAGAATATGTACAACTTTCATAACTCATTACTAGGAAAACAACAACCCAGTTTAAAACTGGTCAAAATTTGAAAAGACATTTCAGGAAAGAAGACACACTAGTAACTAATAAGCATGTAAGAGGATGTTCAACATCATCGGTCATTAGGGAAGTGGAAATCACAACCATAATTAGATACCACTTCACACACACTAGAATGCCTATAGTCAAAATGTCAGAGAATATGAAATGTTGGCGAGGATGTGAGGAACAGAAAACTTATACATCCATGGTGGGAATATAAAATGGAACAGTCACTTTGGAAAAAAGTTTGGAACTTACTTATAAAGTTAAACATATCACACAGCCCAATAATTTTATTAGCAGAAATCTATGAAAAGAAATGAAAACACAGGTCTACGCACAGACTTGTACCCAAATGCTCATAGCAGCATTATTCATAGTAGCCAAGATGATCCAAATATCTATTAAATGGTAAATGGATAAGAAAATATGGTATATCAATAGTGCAATGGAATATTGCTTAGCCATAAAAAAGGAACAAAATATTGAGACCTGCTACAACATGGATAAACCTTTAAAAAGTTATGATAAGAGAAAGAAGCCAGGCACAAGAGAGTATACATTGTATGATTCTACACATATAAAATGCCTAAAAAATGCAAATTTATACCTACAGAAAGCAGATCAGGGGTAGGGATGAGTGGGCATTGACTGTAAACTGGTGCAAAAGAGCTACGGGGGTGATGAAAATGTTCTAAAACTGGGTTGTGGTGACAGTAGCATGACTCTATAAATTTACTAAAAATTTCTGAATTTGAAAAACCAATGAATATTTTAAACATTTACCTATCTATCCATCCATCCATCAATATGCAGTTTATGTATATAAAACCAAAATGTGTGTATACATGGTGGGAAGGGGAGAGAGAGAGAGAGAGAGAGAGAGAGAGAGAGAGAGAGAGAGAGAATTTTGCTATAACATTTTTTTTTTAACTTTAAAAAATGATTATGATGCTGAATGCAATCTTCCGGCATTTACATTTTTGCTCAATGTTATATTATTAAGATTAACTCTTCTTGTTTGTGTATCTGTGCAGCTATACTTTATACAATTTTGCTAATTTATAATAATTCATTTTATGAATAAATCATAATGTATTTATCTATACTCCTATTAATGATTTTCACTGTTGTGAAAAATACTGTCATGAGCATTCTTACACGTCTCCTGATGTACATTTGTGATTTTTCTTTTGGGTACATAAGAACTTCAGAATATTTTGATACTTATTACCAGACACTTAATGTTCTTTGAGACTGTTGTAAATGGTATGTTTTTGGTGGCTTTTTAGCTTGACATTGATGCATAGATGTACAATAAACTCCACATATTTGCCTTATATCTATCCTCCCTGCTAACCAATTTTATTATTTCAATCAATTTGGATTTGTTTATCCTTTTAAGTTTATAATCCAGTCTTGAATTCAGGTTTATACTGGCTCCTTTGTGAAAGACATTGAAAAGAATTTCTTCACTTTTTAATTTTCTAAAGGAATTTGTTAAAGATTGGGATAAAAAATTTACTTTGCAAGTTTGATGGAATCTGACTATAAAATTATCTTGTCTGGTATTTCCTTTAGATGAAGATTTTAAAATTAATACTCTACTGTAATAGCTATAGGACTACTCATGCTTTCTATTTTTGTTTGAATGAATTTTATGTTTTAATTAAATAATTAATATGGGAAATATTAAGTATATGGATAAATTCCTTTGAAAACTCTTTCTGATAGGAATTTATTTTTTAATTAAAATTGTATTAATTGTACATATTTATGGGGTACAGAGTTACATTTCCATAAATGTATATAGTATGTGATGACCAAATCAATGTAATTAGCATATTCATCATCACAAATCTTTATCATTTCTTTGTGATGAGAACATTTGATCTCCTCTCTTCTAGCCATTTGAGAACATAGAATAAGTTACTGTTAATTATAGATTTTATCTGTAGTTTTTCCCACTTTTTCATTAGTAATATTAAAAAAGACTATTTTTTATAGCAGATTTAGGTTTACAAAAGAATCATGCAGAAAATATACAGACTTTCTAAATACCCCCTCTCCACCTCTTACACAGTTTCTCCTACTATCAACATCTTATATTAATGTGGTACATTTGTTATGACTGATGAACCAATATTGATACATGGCTATTAATTAAAATCCATAATGTACATTAGAGTTCATTCTTTGTGTTGCATAGTTTTATAGGTTTTAACAAATGTATGTCATGCATCCATCATTATAGTGGATAACATTACAGTTACATTACAAGCAGAATAGTTTCATCCTCCCCAAAAAGCCCTGTCCTCCTCCTGTTCACCCATCTCCTCACTTTACCCTGAATCCCTGGCAATCACTGATCTTTTTGTCTCTAAAAATTTTCCTTTTCCAGAATGTCATATATTTAGAAGCATACAGTATGTAACTTTTTCAGACTGGCCATTCAAAATGTTTTTATTTTTCATCTTGATTAATTTTGCCAGAGGTTAGTTTATTTTGTTAGTCAAAGAACCAACTTTCAGCTCTATTGATCTCAATTGTGTCTCTTTTCTATTTCATCAATTTCTATTCTCATTTTATGTCTTTTCTTTTAATTTCTTTGGGTTTATTTTGTTGTTTCTTTTAGATTCTTAAGTTGGATTCTTGCCTTATTAATATTTAGATTTTATGCTTTTCTGATATCCATATATAATGCTATAGATTTTCCTTAAAACACCTGTTTAGGTATAGTCCACAAGTTTTAAAATGTAGTGTTGTCATTATCAAACAGTTCTAGATAATTATATCCTTTTATTAGATAATTAGGTACATTTTTGTTTGAAATTCAAAATGTGTGGAATGTTTTTACTTTTTTGTATTTAGTTTTTAACTGATTTAAATTATAATCAGAAAATAGTCTGTAATATACCTATTCATTGAAATTTGTAGAGGTTTGCTATGTATTCTAGCACCTGATTAATTTTTATAATGTTACTCATATTTTTGAGAAGTAGGTTTTTTCCAAATAGTTGAGTTTAGCATTCTATATATGTGCAAGTAAAATTCAAGAATCTTGTGCTTAGATTTTTATATACCAATTTATATTTTACCTAATTGATGTATTTGTATTATTATGGATATAATTTTTCATCTTTTAAATTTTTTGAACAATATAAAATCAATTATGTTGGTTATCTATATATTAATCATATTTAATATACAGAGAGCTGTCTTACAACATCTTTTTGATTTGTTTCTCCTCTTATTTTGGTGTTTTCTCCAAAATGTTTTCAAAGAAGTACTTGCGTGTCAAAATTTTTGAAGCGTTTATTTGCAAGAGAAGAGCACATTTGAATAGCTATTTCACTAGATATAAAATTTTAGGTTCAAATTATTTTCCTTAATTCTCTAAAAAATTTCTTTATTGAGCTCCAACCTCTGGTAGTGCTGTTAGAAACTGCTGAAGCCAATACGATCTTTCCTTTTGAATATGGTGTCTTCTTTTACTTCAAAGCTTTGAGAATTTTCTATTTATGTTTTATTTTCTTAAATTTTCCTGTAAAATGCTTTCCTTATCTTTTCTGCTTGACATGTTTTCCAGTCAAATGTTTTCTTTTCCCTGCTTTCTTCCTCCCTCTCTCTCTTTCTACGATCTTGAGACTTTTAGCTCAATTATTTCTGCAAATGTTTTCTCCTGTTTGATTTGTTTTTTCCTTCTGTTGTTACTATTATTATTATTATTATTATGACTCCTATTATTCAGATGTTGGCAGTCAAAAGCTTTGGTTTATTTGTTTAATCCTTTTTGCATTTTTTTTTCTGAAACAGACCCTCAATATTATGTTCCCACCCACTAATTTGTTTTTCTGCTGTATTTATTCTTTATCTTTTACCAATGTATTTACCTAGAGTTAGCCAAACTGTGAGGTTATTGGCACCTTTTTCCAGACTGCCAAGTCTGTCCAGGATTTCTGGCACTAGCTGTAATTTCATCAGTCCCCAGGATTACTCTAACTTCAGAATAGCTGGCTAAAAATCTAAGGGTCTCCATGGACTCCATCAGATTTGATAATTTGCTGGAATGACATACAGAATTCAGAAAAGTACTGGATTTATGATTACAGTTTTGTAATAGCTAAAGGATAAGAAAACCGAACCAGAGCCCCCCCCCTTCAGGGGGGTGGGGGGAGTTACATAGAGTAGAGTCCAGGACTGGGAGGCTCCAAAATGCAAAGGTTCTGTGTCCTTAGGGACATGTTACCCTCTTGTGATTAATATGTGGCAATACACAGAGAATTGACAATCCCAGAAGCTCACTCTAGCATCAATGTTCAGAGTATTGATTGAGGCTTTATTACAGAAGCAGTATTGATTGAGTTATTGCCTTGGGCTAATTTCATGAGGCTCAAACTCCAACCATCTAATAACATGGTTGGTCTTTCTGGCATGGCCAGCCCCCATTCTAAGTCATTTTATTAGCATAAACTTTCAGTTAGAAAGAAGACACTTCTATCATAATGTTAATTTTTCACTACAGTATTGTGTTTATCTCAAAAATTATATCTTCTTAATGAATATTTCTGATCATATACCTTAAATGATTTGTTTTGTTTCATTATATTAATATTATATTTATTATTCTTTGATGAAATTTTTTGATTCACTTTCTTTAATACTTCAGCTTATAAATTTTTTTGCTTCATTTTCTTTAATACTTCGGCCTCTGATAATATCTGTCATCTAATTTGTTGTTTCCTTTTGAAGTGGTTGTACTCATTTGTCCTCAAAGTACATGTTAAGATAAAGGGCTGAACATCAGAACTTTTCTGGTGACGATCCCAGTGAGTTCAAAGCAGGAGAGAAAAGACACTAATGTGAAGAGCTATAGAAAACCACAGTTAATCACTCTTTAAGTGTACAGAACAAGGATTTTATTCTCAGCTGCATCACCTCACCTCCATGATGGGGAGGAGACATCTATTAAATTACAACTTACCACTGCTGTTGAAGGGACAGGGTAGAGGATAGAGATGGGCTCAGATGGCTGTTTCTTATTTATCTCTCCTCACCCACTGACTGGCTCCTGCCTTATGCTGGAGCTCCCACCTCCTACCTATGCAATAATTCAAACAACCCTCCCTCTTTCCAAATGTTCTCCACAGTTGTCTCTGTAATGTCTTAGTTTATAAAAGTTTCTCTTAATAGTTCTCCCGCCCACCACTGATTTTAAGAGAAAGAGCCAGCTGCCTGTGCCAATTCTGTTTCTTATTGGCAGCTGGAATCAAATCTAGTTTTTGATCCACATTACAAAGATGAGGATCATAGGCTAAGTCAAGTTAAAAAAAGCATCCCATATTCCATCACTAGCATGAGCCAGATTTCCAGACCCACCTGACTGAACCCAAAGTCTGTGCTCTTTCTCCTTTGCTTTGCTCTGTCTATATTTTTTAATGTTTTGTTTTATTTTTACTGGTTATGAATATTCATGGGGTACAAAGCAAATTGTTACCACTTGTGCCTATGATGTGGTGGCCAGATCCATATTGGCAGCATGTCCATTACCACAAACTGTGATGATACCCCATGTCTTCCACCCAATTATCCCCTCAGTTATTCCTGATCTCCCTCCTCATCCCTCTTTCCCCACCCCACTTTGTATCCCTAGGTATGTCCTCTCCCTCTGTAAGTCCAATGCACCACTGTATCTTTCTTTCCTTTCTTCTTTATTTCTTAGCTTATGAGAGAGTACATATGGTATTTATCCCTCTGTGCTTTGTTTATTTCACTCAGTAAAAGTTTCTCCAAGCTAATCCATGCTGTTGCAAATGGGAGAATTTCATTCCTTTATATGACAGAGTAGTATTCCATGGTGTATATATACACCACAGTTTCCTTATCCAATCATCCATCAATGACATTCTTCATAGAAATGGAAAAAACAATCTCAACATTCATATGGAATAACAAAAGAACCCGATAGCCAAAGCAATCCTGAGCAAAAAACTAAAGTTAGAGGTATAGAAGTATAGAGGTATTTGAAGTCACTACCCAACTTCAAATTATACTAGAAAGCTATAGTAACCAAAACAGTATGGTACTGGCATAAAAATAGACACTCAGACCAGTGGAGCAGAATAGAGAACCCAGAAATCACCCCTCAGGCTTACAGCCATCTGATATTTGACAAAGGGAACAAAAACATACATTAGGGAAAAGACTGCCTCTTCAATAAATTGTGTTGGGAAACCTGGATATCCATATGTAGAAGAATGAAACTAGACACGCACCTCTCACCACATACTAAAATCAACTCAAAATGGATTAAAGACTTAAGTATAAGACCTGAAACTGTAACATTACTAAGGGAAAATAAAGGTGAAACACTTCAGGAACTAGGGTTGGGCACAGACTTTATGAACATGAGCCCCAAAATGCAAGCAATGAAAGAAAAAAAAATGGGACTATATCAATCTAAAAATCTTCTGCACAACAAAGGAAACAATCAACAGAGTGAAATAACAGCCTACAGAGTGGGAGAAAATGTTTGCTAACTATGCATCTGACAAGGGATTAGTATCCATAATATACAAGGAACTCAAGCAATTATACAGTAAAAAGACAAATAACCCAATTAAAAAATGGGCAAAGGAACTGAATACACATTTTTCAAAGGAAGGCATACAAATGGCCAACAGGTACATGAAAAAATACTCAACATCACTAGACAACAGGGAAATACAAATTAAAACCGCTTTGCTCTGTCTTGAGGAGGATTTAGACTACACTGAACCTACGTTTCTATAGCTTTGTAACAACCAAGCTTTTCCCTTACACTTTGTATTAGAACATTTTTGTGTTACTTTAACAGAATACATGAAACTGGGTAATTTATAAAGAAAAGAGGTTTATTTGGCTTACGATTCTGGGACAGCTTCATCTGGCATGGGCCTCAGGCTGCTTCTACTCATGGTGGAAAATAGCAGGCGGCCGGCAGGTACAAGCAGCTCACACAGCAAGAGGAAGCAAGAGAGAGAGAGGGGCGGAGGCACCAGTGTCTTATAAACAACCAGCTCTTGTGGGAAATAATAGAGAACTCACTACCCCCACCCCTCAGGAAGAGAGAGCATTAATCAATTCATGAGGGATCTGCTCCCATGACTCAAACAGCTCCCAACATTGCAACATTGGGGATCAGATTTCCACACGAGTTTTGTGGGGATAACAGTTCCAAACTCTATCACACTTCCATAGCAACCTGAGGAAAAAGCAGTTGGTGTGGGCTATGTAGCGTCTTCAGAGTGGCCAGCTCTCTGAAATTCTGCAAATGAGCAATTACAATAATAAACAGTGGAATGGTCCCGTGTTTTTCTGCAGAGCAAATTCACCATTGGTTTGTCTGACCTTGAAACCTTTGTGCGACTGCTTTGCGCAATTAGCAGAATCTAAATGTATATTCAGGTCACATCTGTGCTGAATTGTTTTATTTATGTTGATTGATTGTGGATTATGACACAACATCCCTACTTATCCAGAGTAAGTGTAGTCAGGAGTTTTAAGGACAAACAGTGAACCAGCTGCAGAAAGGTCGAGGAGACAGAAGAGGGTAATATTGCAATTTGATAATTCAAACTTCAAGAAGAAATTTTTATTAAACCGTAAAGAACATCTGTACCATCTTAAGACTGTGAAAGTTCAGGCTTATTAGGCACTAGCTGTGTAATGAATTTTGCATGCAGCCATCATAAAACTCCACTCTGCCTGCCATGGCTTCTAAGGAAGAGCATTTAGTATGTTCCTTACCTGGGAAGTGTTTCAAACTTGTCCCTTGATTTTCTCTAATGGCCAACAAGAATAAGTTAATATCTTCAGATTGTTTGTGTCACAACTTGAAATAGCTATGGAAAATTCTTATAGAAAACTCAAAAAACATTTTTTGAAGGATCATATTTTGCTTTAAAAATTTACACAATTTTATACCCTACTCCATAATCTGGCCATGTTTGCTATAATAAATAAAAATATCACCCAGTGCCTCAATATCTGCAATTTGTGACCTACCTCAGTTCTCGGTGAGATTCTTGGAAACTCAGGGATATGGACGTCTGCATATTTTTTTAGAACTGTGCAAGTATTTCTGATGTGTGACCAAATGGAAAGCAATTGTTGCAGAAAGATGTGTCTTCTTTGTTGTGTAGTTTTGTACTCCCCTTGGCATAGGGACAAGCACTTCTGCTTGTGAAGTAAGAACTGAACTGTGAAGATTGATTGCATTCTTTGAATCCAGGGAGTCATTAAAGGTGTGGGGCTACAAGGACAAAACATAAAAGTATGGTGAAGATTTCTGATGAGGTTCTCACCAGGGCAAGTGATGTTGGATCTGACACTGCTGCAAGGAGACAGCAAATGCTCTGGCTAAGTTGTTGACAATGCGAGTTGCAACTTTGTCTATTACCAAACTCTAAAGAAGATGGGCAACTTTTTAAAATTGCATTTTCCAAAATGTTTATTTTAGTGGCTTGGTCTACTGCTTATTCAGATACATAAACAACAGCAGACATAGTCCTCTTTGGGGACTGGTTAGATGGTTCGCTGATTTGGTTAGTGACTGGTGCTGATAACACATCCAGGGTTTGATATCTGTACTGGCCAGCTACCAAAAAAAAAAAAAAAAAAAAAAAAAAAAAAAAAAGAAGAAGAAGAAGAAACAGTCCTCTTTGACTCCCCATTTGGGAGCTCTGTGGTTTTGGTATGTCACTGTATCACTGTCTCAGTCAACACTGGGACCTGTTTCATGTGGGCTCTCAGTTGTGGCTGTCTGAAGAAAAGCAAAGGGCAGGGTAGAAATGCCTGTCTCTAGCCGTGTTCTCAGTAGCAGAAATTCTTGGCTTCCTTGCTAATGTTCGTCTCCCAATCCTATCGTTTTTCTTTTAACAGAACCACGAGTTAAGTCGAGGGGTCTACCACTTTTCCACACTACTGGGTTTGTCTTCTCTGCCTCCTCAGGTACAGTTTCTGGTAATTTCTTCTGGGAATGGGCCATACTTTCTTGTTTCTTTGCATGCTTTGCCAACTTCTGTTAAAAACTGGATATTTTAATATTATAATGTGATAATGGATATCGGAGTTTCCTCTTCCTCTGGGTTTGTGTTAGTTGCTTGCTATAGGCTATAGCTGTTTGTTTTAGGGACTTCTCTAAATTATTTTTGTTAAGTCTGTATTCTTTTTCCTATATGGTCTCTTAAGTCTCTCTTCCTTTGATTTGTGTTTAGTTAGTGTTTTAACAAAAATTTCCTTGAATGCCAGCTGTCGAGAGAGAGAGAGAGAGAGAGAGAGAGAGAGAGAGAGAGAGAGAGAGAATTCTCTCATTCTTTGCAGATTTGGTTCTGTGCTGAATTGCTTAGCCAGGCTGTTTACAACTCTGCCTTAGAGTTCCCTTGCTGCTTACACTGAGAATAGAGATCTGCTAGAGGTGAAAAGCTTAGGGCTTCGGATCTTCTTGAGTCTTTTCTGAGCATACTTCCTGAACTGAGCATGTGTGCAACTTTCTAAGCACACTGGTATGGACAGGAACTTTTTAATGCCCCAGTTTCCTAAAGAAACTTTCTCCCCAACTTTTCCTTCCAGACTTTCGTACTCTATTGTACGCCTCAACCTTAATCTTTTGCCCAGTCACCTCTGGGTTGTTAATTTAAATTACAGTGTTTTAAATAATACCCACTTCTTCTCTGCCCTGAGTGAGTTATGAATTAGTTGAAACAAAGACAAGTGCCTGTGTCAGCCCTCCAGGTATTCCTCATACAGGTTAGAGCAGACTGATGCAATGCTTTGCCAATAAGTCTTGCTCTGTTCCTTCTAGAACCAGGGCCCAGTGTCCAGCACTGCTGAGCTGAGCCTGAGAGAAGTGGAGTAAGGGCAAATAAAAATGCCAGAAGGCTCTCCTACCAGTTTAAAGTTGCACATTCATAATTCAGCAATCGATGGCTGTAAATTTTTGAGCATTTTCAAGAGTTCTGACAAAGATGATTCTGACCATTTTTGCTTGACTTTTTAATGTTTCTGGGGAGGGATGAGCTCTTGCAACTGCCCACTCCACTGATTTTACTTATCTCACTGCTTCCTCTATTTATTTTTGTGATCTCCCTTTGATCCTAGCTCCCATTTCCCCCTCCATCTCAGCTTGCAAAAATTCCTCTAAGCTACTGGAAGCTACTATTTTATTGAATTTTATTTTATTTAGTGTTTTTGCTGCTTTATGTTTTGTTTGCGTATGTATGTGACTGTTGAGAAAAGTTGGGTGATGGTAAATTAGAAGGCCCAGTTGGCAGATAAGAAATTTTAAATTAGCCATAATTAAGTGTCTCTACGTATACATTTCTTCCTACATAGAATATCATGTGATGGAACAAACACAGTTTCCTCCTGATGAAATACTTTAAAATGAGATTTTGAAAACATTAATAATCAGGAACTGATCTATCTAATAAAAGGAACAACCAAATGTTTATTAAAGCTTATCACTGTCAAGATCATTGTGTTCTGTTTTACAGGGAGTAAAAAATAACCATTATGAGAGAATTAACACAGCAAAATATAAATCTTGCAAGTAATTAGGCAGCTGTATATTTATCAGTACAGAATGTATTTTAATTTTTAATCAGGGCTTTTGTTCCAACTGACAAAATAATGGTTTGTTTGCAGTCTTCCACTGAAACAGACTTCCCAAAATGGGATTTGGTGCATCAGTGGGCCCCTCTGTGTCTCACTGGCCATCAAGTCTGAAGCACCATGTAATTCCCTCAGAGAGACCCCAAGGAAATACTGTGCTGCTTTCAAATTGGCTGTGTTTTTCCCATATATGATTCACAAGGTAAATAAAAATGGCCCTGTTTGAGCAATGCATCCCCATTTACAGGGAAATCAAAGAGAATTGTTATTACAAATGCATTGGAATTATTATATGAGCAGTCAGCATGGTTTTATGAGCCTATGATGCAGATTAAATCTCCAGAGAAACCTTAAAATTGAAGAACTTTAATTTGGATGTTGTTCTATTGCAAATGGCAGAATCTTTTCACTTATTTCCACCCCTATCATGAACAATATGTATATAATTTAGATGCAAAGGACAGTGGGATTTCAGAAACACCTCTGTATCCCTAGTAATTATTTCCTAAAAAAAGATCATTTGCTAAAATGAGTAGATATAAAATTGTCTGTGGAACATTTGGTAACACACAAGGGGCAGCTCCAGAGTTTAACCAGAAAACCCCAGTGTGAATCCCGACACTTCAGTTTCCTAGCTATGTGGGTTCTACAAGTGATTTTGGTCTTCTGTGCTCTAGTTTCCTCATTGGTGAAGTGGGGATCATTCTACCTGACCAATAATTTTGTGCAGTTGCCACAGGGATTTGATGATACGTCAAAAGAGAAAGAAGCAGCATAATGTAGGGCAAACTACTTGAATTCTGACTTTGTCACTTATTGTGACATTTGTAGGTTACTTAATCATTAAAGTCTGTTTACTAATGTGCAACACAGAATTGATGATGCCCATGTCGTAGGGTTCTTGTGAAGATTTTTCCATAATCCAGGTAAAATTTTTGGACATTTTTGGAGTGCAATCATGTTTGTTGAATAAATGCATACAAGGAAGACCTTTCTACTCTTAAGAACTCACATAAACTCCACTGATGAAAGTACAATAGACTCTATTTCAGGTTAATTTGGGAAACTGGAGGAAGGTTTCCTCATGAAGAATTTGAAATGATATCTGACTGATGAATAGGTGTTCGGCTCATGAAAGACCGTGGTTGGTGAAAGCCCCAATGAGGAAAGAAGCAGACTTCTCATGATGACATTTCTTTTCTTTATGGGGAGTAAGGCCCAGGTGGGATGAAGGGCATTGCCATTTTGAGTGACGTGGGTCTAGTTCCTTCATTTCACTTCACGTGCACTTCCTCCTTTGTCAGGTGTGAATAATAACCATTGTTGTGAAGGTGCTTTGTAGAATTTAAAGCCCTGGGCCAGTGGTAATTATCTTTAGGGGAATATGATGAGCTAATTTGGGCTAAGATGTCAATGAGAAGGGGAAGCTCTCTCTGCTCCTGGAGATGCAGAGAGGTGTTAAGAGGAGAGATCTGCTGACTACCAGCATCAGCCAACTCCCCAGGGGTTGGGTTGCACTCCCTCGTCTGTCTGCATCTGAAGTCTGTGCTCCTGTCACTTGTTATAGGCCATAGTGTGATGGAAGTTTTCATGTGATCTGACACCTGCCTCTAACAGTTGTATGATATCAGACCAGTCACCTTCCCTTTTGGGGCTTCAATTTCCACATATGTAAAAGGAATGGGCTGTACTAGATGATCAGTAGGATCGTGATGTGCTTTCCCATTATACTTATCCTAAGGGCTGTGACTGTGTGCACCAAGATCTTACTATCTTTGCAGAGCAACTGATAAGTGTACAGTCATTAAGGTACTTGGAGGACATCCTCTGTATTTGTCTGTTACTATTGCTTATAATGGAATACCTGAAATTGGGTAATTTATAAAGAAATACAATTTATTTCTTACAGTTTTGGAGGCTGGGAAGTCCAGAGCCCAGGGCTGTACAGTGACGCAGGGTGTCACATGGCAAATGGCTTGAGTTAGAGACAGCTAACTTGCTCGCTCGTTCTCCTTATAAAGCCATCAGAAACATACTCATTACCAACCATTGACCATTGGCTTATTACTCCATGAATGGATCAATCCATTTACTAGGACATGGTCTTCACAATCTAATCACTTTTTAAGGGCTCCACCTTTCAACTACCATAATAGGATTTCCCACCCTAAAACTGTTGCAGTGGGGATTCATACATGAACCTTTAGGGGACATAATTCAACCCATAGCACCCTCCTTTGGGTGAGACCCCAGACAGGCTAATTTTGTATTGAATTTCACTGTGTAGTGGATAATATTGGTAAAAATTTCCTTTTTCTCTTTTTCCTCACCACCCCACTGTGATCCATGCACACTCATTCCTGGGTTTTTATTTTTGCAGAATACATTTCTATTTATTCTAGCCAGATCTTGCAGAGGGGAGTGAGGGAGGCAGTGCAGTGTAGTGGTCATTGCCACAGGCTGTGAGGTCAGGGAGACGTAGATCCTAGTCCTAGGTTTGCCGATAGTATGCTATGGCCCTACCGTGCTGTGGTTTCTAACCTGTAAAATAAGCAAGGTTGATGGGGGACTACTTGATGGGGAAATTTTGATGATTAAGTGTGACAATGGCAGTAAAATTCTAAGCACATTAGGTGGCATATAGCAAGTCTTCAAAAATAAATTTTTGTTAATCCTCTGATTCTCCATAGAAAATTAAATCATTTCCTATCATCAAGAAGAAATATTTGGAAGGTGTTTCTCATTTCCTTCTATTCAGCTCTCATAGCTGTACTCAGTAGGAATGTTCCATGTCACTGAGCATGGTGGCAAGCTCTAGTCGTGGCAAACCAGGGCAAACACACAGCCGTAGTATGTGATAGTGCCTTAAACACATCTTCATTAGCTGCTAGTGTGTTAATTAAGCCAACAAGAATCATGAGGCAGAGAGTGATCATTGTTTCTCTCAGCAAAACAAATGCTGATTGAATAAGACTTACAGATCTATTTTTAATGGTGTTGTGCTATGAAGCAGAGTATTAGTGGTTGTGGATACAAGACAGTGTATTAAGACTAAGCTATCTCAAAAAACTTGAGAGATGAGGCAGGAATTAAAAATTCCACAAGGCCAGAGCAGATTGGCAAGGCAAGAGTCTTATGAAGTGAGAGGTTCAGGGAAACATTAGGTCTGGAGCAGGGGCTGGCAATCTTTGTCTGTAGTGAGTTGGATGATAAATACTTTAGGTTGCTGGACATTATGTGTCTCTGTAACACCTACTCAATGCTGCCATTTGTGGCATGAAAGCAAGCATATAAAATGTGTAAATAAATGGGCATGGTTGTATTCCAGTCAAAGTTTATTTATGCTCACTGTGACCCTTGGTCTAGAACTACATCCATAGAGTTGGAAATTACAGAGAATTGAGCAAGACAGGATATCAAAACTGCAGAGAAACAGCTGTCAGACAGGTCCAAGCTCCCTGGGTATCAGATTGGCATGCCCTGTCTCACCCAGAAAATGAGGCCATGCCTTACTTGAAGTCACTGGCTAAGCTTTAAGTGCAGCCTGAGGCTGTGAGGATTTGTAGAGGTACATAAAGGAGAATGAAGACTGCAGACAGGTTCTGGCTTTAGCAGGTCCTGACCTACTTTTTCCTATTATTTGTAAAATGTTTTCTCTCAAAGCTACCAGTCTCCCCTCTGCTGCTAGTTTTGACCCATGTCTTTTTTCAAAACCTTCCTTTATCTTCCTGGTGTCCTCCTGAATGAAGGTATTGAGCCTTTGCTAAAGCTCACTTTGCTCTACAAGGAGATTTTGAGTAAGGTTGGTGTACCCTTGGACTTAATACAAGATTTACTTACCAAAGAGTAAAACTGAGTGCCTGACAAGACAGTTTCACCCAAAGTGAATGTTATGAGGCAGACTCTCTGGTATGCACACACACTGACTATTCTAAAATGTCCTCTATTAATTAATCTCGCTCTGGAAATCTGTCCTTCTCTCCCTTATTTGAATAAAACACCTGAAAACAAGCATCAGCGAAGACAATGTCAAATCTGAATAAATATAAGCTCCAACACATGCTAGCTAAATACGTTTGACACATTTTCTAAATTTTGCCTGATATGCATTTTTCAAGTACTTTTGATATCTCTCTGTCTAATGATGCAAGCATTTATCAGTTTTTAGAACATGAAAATAAAAGTATCAGACAGTTTTAATTAATTTGTATATTTGAGTATGTGTTTTAATTCATTTGGGAATATATTTTAAGTATTTAACAGTGTCTTTTAAATACATTCATGTGCACACACACATACACTACAGTAGAGGGTATAGGGAGACAAAACATTTATGCATGTGACTTCTGATTACAAAAGCTTATATTTGGGAGAGAGCAGTGTAGTGCAGCTGAAAGAGCACTGGATTTAGAGACAAGGAAATAAGACATGTACTACAGGACTGATCCGTCCCTGATTAGCTACAAGGATGGAAATGTTATCTAACATCCCTGAATCTCTATCTCTTCATTTTTTAAAACTGGGGATATTAACCTCTGCTCTCATCACAGTATTATTTTAAGAACAACTGAAATAATGAAAAGTGTTTTATAAAAAGTAAAGTGTTATGCAAATGTGAGTCTTGCCTCATTAACATCGTTTTCTCCCCTGTGGCACCCTGTAAGTCCGCTCAGGGATCCACAGTTTCAAAACCACTAGCAGAAAGCATCAGCTAAAATAGGGAGCTTTTGAAAACTTTCATTGACAGGTGTAATATACTTACTGAATTTTTCTGTATATGACTAGAATATCCACTTGAAACTGCACATTATTCCAATTCAAAAAGTATCCTCAAGTTCAACAATTGGATTTTCACTAAATCCAGAAATAGTTTCTCTTCACATAGTCTGCTAATGTGTATCCACTAGTTTTCCTCAAATATGTTAATGCAACAAAATGTTGGGTCATGTAAGCACCAGGCATCTGATGCTTACCTTTGATCTGGAGAAAGCAGAAACAATGTCTCTGCCAGAGTCATGGGGGGAAGAAAATTCCTTCCCAGCTTCTATAGAAGGTCAGATAACTGGCCAATTTCACCAGAGCAGTCAAGCAGTTAGTTGAACTAATTGCTTCCTCGAAATGACTTTCTCTCATTGAATATACTAGGTATTTAAGTCCAGAGGGCTGACCTTACATTACTTGCTTGACCAGGTAACATCCAAAGCCACAGGCCATGTAGTTTAAAACAAAACAAAACAAAAACAATTAGAAAGTGGTCATAGGAGATCTTTTATGTACTGATTGTCTCTCTTGTTCCAGCATCATTTTCCCCCACAGGGTCAGAAGACTTATGATTTTGAAAACGAGGATTCTGAAAGAGGACTGTGTCAAGCCTTTAAAAGAAGAAGAAAGATTTCTTTCTTTGCCAAATCAGTGGAGAATCTCCTGTTGTAGCCTCCACTTACTCATCATGAGAAAATAAAAGTGAGATGTAGAAAACAAAAATACCAAATGGTAAGAGGAAAAAGGGGCCTGTTTTTCTATTGGTGTGTTTTGGTGAGCAAAACTATCTAATAACAAGCATTTTTCCAAGGATATCCATTTGGCAAGATCTGACTGAAACTGACTGTAGACCTAAGGAATGGATGGTGCAAGATGATTCTGGGAAATAGATGATGTGCAGAAAATGATATTTAAGAGAAGACATGCCGTTTAAACAGCTGGAGAACCACAGGGAAGTATCATCAGGACATTGCAAGCTTATCTTTATGCTCATATCTTCGATTCCTGATTGTACGCCAACTACATTCCTTACATTTCTATGTCTGGCCCAGTTCTTATCTCTGCATTCCAAACCCATAAATCCAATTACCTATTTATACATCCACATGAAAGTCTCAAAGACACATCCAAGTCAACATGCTCAAAACTCATGATCTTCTCTCTAGGACTGGTCTTCTGTTGGAGTCCCTTCTCTCACTAATTGGCATCACCATCTATCAAGGAACAAACTAGAAAGTAAAGGATGATTTTTAAAACTTCATTTCTTCTAACACATCACAGCTAATCCATTTCTTCATTTTTCAACCATCGAGTGTTCATTAAGCACTTACAATGCACCATTTTCTAAGTGCTGGGGACATGGCGGAGTGAACAACTTCCTTGCCACCAGGGAACATATTTCAGGAGGGAAGAGACAATAGCCAGCAAGCAGGTACATATTGTAAGGAATGATGAAAAAGGGAACCAGTCATGCCCTAGGGAGTAACTGGATGTGGAGCAGGGGAAAGCTAATTTAGGTGTAGTGGTTAGAGAACGCCTCTTAAGGGAGGTGATTTGTGAGCAGAGAAGTGCCAAAAAGAAGTGAAGAGCATTGTAGGCAGAGGAAACAGCAGGTGCAATGTTTCAAAGGCAAGAAAAGACTTGGTGTCTTCAAGGAAGGCAGAGAAGACCAATATGGCTGGAACATAGTGACCCGGGAGAAAAGAGATGGCAGAGAAGAAAGCAAGATCCAGATCATGTAGCACATCCTAGACCAGTTAAAGAGTCTGGAGTGTGTTCCAAATGTAAAGGGAAGTGAGTAAAGGGGCTTACTGTGGACAGAAACATTGTGGGGTTCACATGTTTTTATAACTGTCACTCTGACTCCACGTGACAAGTGAATTTAAAGGTGCAGAAACAAGGACTCCATTTAAACATTCATAGAAGTAACTCAAGTAAGAGATGATGGTGGCCTGGACTTGGGTATTTGCAGTTGAGGTGAGAAAAAATAAAGATTAAAGAAATACTTTGAAGATAGAGAAAACCATAACTAGAAAATATGTTGGATGGGAAAATGAGGAATAAACAAATCAAAGATTTCTCTCATATTTTTATAACTGTGTTTCATTATAACTGATTTCCTTGTTAATACTGAGCATTTTACTTTATGAATCTAAAATCTCATTCTGAGAAGGTATCCAAAGCTGCACTAGCCTGCCAAAGATGGCCATGGTGTGAATAATATATAGAAGCCTATTTTTTCAAGTTTATCACAATTTTGAAATTTTGTATTAATATGCATAAGTACTTGACTAATATATATCAATTTCTGTCTCCCTCAGTAGACGGCTGGACCCATATGTTCTAGGGTCATGTCTGTTCCTGATCACTATTTTAGTGTCGTTAAGTGTTCAGTGAAAATTTGGTAAATAAATGTTGAGTGAAATGAGCACTATGCAAATATGCGGCATTGAGTAGTAACAAAGGATAAACAATGAGACAAGTTTTTTTGGATGATGTGGACTTTGAACTACGTCATAAAAACTGTGAGGCAAATGTTCAGGCCTCAATGTCTTGTGAGTATAGAATAAAATCCATTTTCTCTAATATACGAGTTGACATGACTTCAATCCTACATCCTGTTTACTACTAAAAATTCCAACATTTTCTAGAAGATCCTTACACAGATGTTCCCAAGATATTCTATTTCATATATTTGTGAATATCTATTCCTGGTTACCGCATGCTCTCTATTTACCTGGCCTCCCTTGCCTGAGTGCTACCATCTGACTGCTATCACCAACAGCCATTCAGTCTTGGCAGTAATACAGGGACAATGTCTGACCCAGGACTTATCTGTATGCCCCCACTTTCCTATCTGCTGACATGCACAATGCCCGCTGCCAAAATCCCCAAATAAAATTGTTCCATAAAATACATAAAAGGTATTCTTCAGCTTCATGATCAGGAAGGATGTCCATTAGAGCTTTAAGCGTTCTAATTATTTAATAATATTGCTTTTCATATTTACAGCCAACAGACATTTTACCCAACTGTGCCCAATCATGGGTGGTTTTCTCAAGGGATCTTTTAAAAATCTGCAGTTTCCCATTACTAGGGATATAGTTTAATAAACTTTGAACTCAAAGATTTTTGCCTTATAAAAATATCCTGCTACAGAACTGTTGGCCTTACTGAACAAAGAAGAGGTGAATACCACATGATGTAGTAGATGAATTCATATGCATAAATTGAAAAAACCCCACAATTTTCCACCCATTCAACAGCTTATTTTTCCATTTACTTAGATTTCATCTGTGTTCATTTATCAATGCATATATGAAGTTACCTCAAAAAGTTCATGAAAAAATAGAATTAAAAGATAATATGAATCTTTCAATAAACTTTTTGAAGTATCCTTGTATTAAACTTTTATTTGGTCACTTTATATTTTGTGGGATATAAAGATTTAAAACATGTTTTAGAAGCTTACAGATGGACAAGACATGTGCACCCTAATACAAGGCAGCATTTGAATAAAGTAATATGAGTGGTTCAATAATAAGTATATTCAAATTTTAGAAGAATGAGAAATCATATTTTGCAGGGTTAGAGAAGGGCCGAGGAAGCTGAGAGGGTTCAAGGACTGAACCTTGAATCATGGGTTGCTTTTATATGTGTTACCACTTGCACAAGTAGCGTCACCACCATTCAGTTAGTCAACCAAGGATAAAACCTGGGAATCATTCTTAATTCCTCCCTTTATTTATTACCCATAACTAATGATTAGCAGAAATTTTTCTGTAGTTGGTGTTGAGTGAGTAGCGACTTGAACAATTGCTTCAGAACTCAAAGAATCTAATTTGTCTTCTTTTTCTTCACCTTTGAATTATCTTTTATTTCTAATTACTCTTTGTGCTAACCAGAAAATAGTGTGTTCCAAATAAAATAATACAGATTTTACAATCATAAATGGCTTTAGCATAAATACTTTCTCTACTCCTCATGTGCGATTGAATGGGCATTCTTTTTCTCATATCATCCTTAGGTTTTGCATATGTAAAATGAGACAATATCAGTTGGAATTATGTTTAGTTTCAGATAACAGAAATGTTAAATTTTGTAGTTTAAATAAGATGAAAGCTTATTTTGATCACATGGAAAAATGTTCTGAGATAGGAAATCTGGGGTTGTTGGGTTGCTTTACAAAGATGTCAGAGATTCAGGTCAGTTTCAACTCACCTCTTTGACACACTGTCAGGCTCCAGTCAACATATCTGCATTCTAGTCAGTGAACACACGTGCATCTAGCAAAATGGAAGAAAGGGTAGTGAAAAAAGGTGTAAAGAACACACACTAGTTTTCTTTTGGGGGGGTTTTAAGAAGTTGTAATACAACATTTCCACTTACACTTAAGCCATATTTGTATTAGTCCATTTTCTGTCGCTAATAACAGAATACCTGAAACTGGGTAATGTATAGGAAAACAAAATTTATTATTACAGTTTTGGAAGTTGGGAAGTCCAAGGTCAAGGGAACACACATGGTGAGGGCCTTATTATTGACAGTGACTCTACACAGAGTCCTGTGGCAATGCAGGGCATCACATGGGGAGCATGGCATGAACGAGAGAGCTAACCTGCTCACTTTCTCTCCTTGTAAAGCCATCACAACCAATCCTAATAACTCATTAAATCTTTAACCTATTAGTGGATTAATCAACCCATGAGGGCAGGGTCCTCATGATCCAATCACATCTTAAAGGCCTCACCACTTACCACTGCCACAGTCTGATTTTCCACCTTCTTAATGCTGTTACAATGGGGATCAAGTTTCCAACACACGAACTTTTGGTGACACATTCAACCCACTGCAATACATTCCTGGTCACCCATATCCCCAAATTTATGTCCTCCTTACATGAAAATACATTTCTTCCATTCTCAAAGTCTTAACTTCTTTCAACTGAAAACTTCAAAGTCTTATCTGTAAAATTAAAACAAGGTACCTACTTCCAAAATAAAATGGTGGGACAAGGATAGGGTATATATTCCTGATCAAAAAGGGAGAAAGAGGCCAAAATAAAGGGATAACAGATTCTAAGCATGTTCAAAACTCAGGAGGGCAGGCACTACATTTTAAAGCTGAAGAATCGTCTACCTTGACTCCGTGTTCAATGTCCTCTGCATGCTGGTGCAGGGGTTCGGCCTCCAAGTCCTTGGGCAGTCCTGCTCATATAGCTTTCCTGGGATCAGCCCATGCTTCTGCTCTCCTGGATTGGCATTCCACACTGGTTGCTCTAGAGTTCAGGGGTTTCAGTGGAGGTCCTGCTCCCATGGTTCCACTAGGCATGTCCCTGGTAGGGGTTCTCTGCTACAACTCTAACCCCATATTTCCTCTTGACATTGCTCTAGTGGAGGATCTCTGTGGTGATTCTGTCCCTGTGACAAACTTCTTCCTGGGGCCCCAGGCTTTTCCATACATTCTTTGAAATCAGGGTGGAGGCTGCCATGCTTCCACAGCTCTTGCATTTTGTGAGCCTGCAGACTTACTGCTGTGTAGGTGGCACCAAGGCTTGCAACTTATATCTTCCAAAGCTGCAGGTCTGCCAGCACCTGGGGCCAATTTAGCTATGGCTGGAGCAGAGGGAGCAGCTGTGGTATGGGCACAGTGAGACTGTGGAAGACACCTTGGGCTTGTTTTCCAAAACCATTCTGTCTCCCTAGGCCTCTGGGCCTGTGATGGGAGAGGAAGCCTCAAAGATCTCTGAAATGCCTTTAGGGTCTTTCCTTCTCCTGATGATCTCTTCTTTCTGTACTAATCTCCTTAGCAGACAATCTCTGGGCTACACTCTTGGTTTCCTCTCCTGAACATACTTTTTCATTTTTTTATGTGGCCAGGCTGAGAGTTTTCCAGTTTTTACCCTCTGCTTCCCTTTTAATGATAAATTCTGCCTTTACACCAGGCCTTTGCTGCTGTAGTTTTAACACAGGCTGTTAGAAGTAGTCACATAGCTGCCTAAATTTTTTGCTGCTTAGGAATCTCTTCCACCAAATACCCTGGTTCATTCCTTTTAAATTCCACATTCCATAAAACTTTGGGGCACGAATACAATCCAGCCAAATTCTTTGCCAGTTCATAACAAGGGTGACCTTTGCTTTAATTTCCAATAACCTTCTCATTTACATCTGAGACCTCCTCAGAATGATTTTTACAGTTCATTTTCTATCAGCATTCTGGTAACCACCCTTTAACCAATCTCTAAAACGTTTCAAACATTTCCCAATTTTCTTGTCTTTAAGCCCTCACCAGAATCTAGGCATTTTCTAGCCTGCTCCTGCAAATTCTTCCAGCCTCTGCCCATCACCCAATTTCCATTTTTACATTTTCAGATATTTGTTATTAGCAACACTCCACTCTCAGTACTAATTATCTGTATTAGTCAGTTTTCTGTTGCTTATAGGAGAGTACCTGCAACTGGGTAATTTATAAAGAAATAAAATTTATTTCTTACAGTTATGAAGGCTGGGAAGTCAACTGTCCAGGGGGCACATCTGGTGAGGGCCTTCTTGGTGGGAACTCTCTACAGGATCCCATGGTGATGCAGCAATTGCGTGATGAGAATGGCAAGGGCCAGAGAGCTAACCTGCTCACTTGTTCTCCTAATAAAGCCATCAGAACTACTACCTGATAACTCATTAAACCTTTCATACATTAATGGATTAATTTTTTCATGAAGGCAGGGCCCTCATGATCCAATCACCTCTTAAAGGCCCCAACTTTCAACACTGCCACAGTCTGATTTCTTACCCTCTTAACACTGTTACAATGGGGATCAAGTTTCCAATGCATGAGCTTTTGTGAGACACATTCAACCCATAGCACCATCTTAGTTTCAAGGAAAGCTGGGAAATGTGTTCTTTATTCTTGTGCCAGGTGCATAGCTAAAAATTGGGAGTTTTTGTTATTACAAACAACAAAATCCAAAAATATTAATAAAGTGTCTAGTTCATAGTATCCATAGATTAGTGTTAAGTTTTTGTCTATCTGGGCTACACCCCAGGTTTCCTCTCCTGAACATACTTTTTCAATTTTTATGTGGCCCATTCCTATTTTCCCTAAATCATGTATTCTTCTAATACATGGATTCCAGTATTATTTTTCATCACATTTGTCATGATTCTGGATGTCTACATTCTTTGTTAGATTGGTACTACATTGGTTTGTGTGTATACAGTGCAACTAAATAGATAAATAATTATTAGAACAGACTGAAATTTGGCTCAGAGTAGGTATTTCAGACTTCAAACACCATAAGAAGAAATTAAATATTTAAGATATAGGGATGGACATAAAAACTCCAAAGACCCATGTAGGAAAGGGAGATTGGCAGTAGGCCCGACTGTAGCCTATGTTGCATAAGCTTACTTTGCTTTGGGTGCCATCAGATTTCTGTTCAGACTTCTCCCACTGCCTCCCATGGATACACTTTTACCTTTTGTTCCCACTTCCAAACCCTGGGAGATCTCGCTTATTCCCTCTACCAAAACCTGCTTTCTTCTTTATTTTGAGAACACTGAGTAAGTCAATGATGGGGAACAGCTTAAAGCAATTGGATTCTAGATGGATCAAGTGTGGAACATAGGTACTGATCTCATATGTAGAATCCCAGGCACAATGGCATGGAGGACCTGTCAACACTAACTGGTCATGGGACTCACTCTTTCTATGTCAAAGCCAGGCTCACGAAGCTGTCAGGGCAGAGGACTTCCTCTTTCTGGGCCTGGGTTTCCAAATCTGTTAGACAAGAGGGATGGACTCGATATTGCCAATTTCATGCTTTAGGGGGCACCATTTGCATTGTATTCTATGTATCACCAATTATGCCAGTTATATAAAATGAAAGGAGATGCTGTCTCTAGAGTCAGGTAACATAATGGTCCTATATAATATCTAAATTTTTTCATTTCTAAAAATTCTGACTCCCAGAATCTATATAATTGCCTATTGCCTATCGCCCTCAAACTTTTTTTGGGGGGGCACCTGTAACACACATTTTGGAAAAGGGGCACATGCACAGAATATTTCTGATGTGTATTGTGATTGTATTCAGTTCTTGGTATACTAGTTCCAGTACTCTTCTCCTTCCTTTCAAGAAAGCACACCATAAACTAAATAGATGAGAGAGACATTGCTCTATGGTTACCCTTGTATTTGCCTTAATTTATACAAAAAGGAAATAATATATAAATAAATGCTTTATATTTGTTTAATTACAAATGATTTACAGCCCACTTCATTTTGGGCTTGCAAAATAATCTGGTTCATGAATTACAGATTATATAACACAATTTTTTTTTCAGTCTGATCACAGTAGGACATTCATCTATAACACAAAATAAGGATCTGTATGAAGATCACCAATTTGAGTTTTGAATATATTTTTCATTTTGCTTCTATATATTTTTATTGTCTTTGTAAATTAAACCATTTACCATGCAAGAAATAGTTTATGTTTGCAGAGAAAATGTAGTAATTTTGATGCAATTGAACAAAGGTGAAGGTTTATGGTCATCATTGGGGTCATGGTCTATTTAAGGTAATGATAAACAACTCAATTAATGACATACTGTGCATCATTATCATCATTATTATTCTAGGTTGTGAGCAGATGATTCGTGATTCCTGAGCAATAAGTAAATGTATAAACAGAGTTTACTGTTGTGATAAAATAAAACTTACAACACAGTTTATCTGACTTTTTATGGAACACATAATCCTTATTGTGTTGAATAGTAAACAGGCATAAATTGTAAACTGTTCAATTTAAGGTTCATGATTAAAATTACTTTTACACAGACAATATTTTCAGTTTTCTTGTATCTTGAATCAACATCAATAGTATTTGGCAATCAGGGAATGAATTAAGAATGGGGTATTTACCACTACTTAAAAGCAGAATGTATCATTCTCTAAATTTATAACTTCACATGAAGTAGAAAAAGATGGGCTTTTTACATTCCAGAGGCAGAAGAAAATTGCTCAGAATTTTATTTAATTGGAAATTCATAAGGGAGTGAATCAGAAGATTGAGTGTATCTATTGGAATATGGAAATAAAAAATAAAACTATAACAATTGCATTCTTTACAGTGCATGCTAAATGTCTAAGCCAGGATGATTTAATAAATTAATTTGCTACCTGCTTATAAGATCTGGGCTGGAGTGGAAAGGATAAACCAAATGCAGTAGATGCACCCTGTTATGTTTAAAAATATTTGCTGCCCTTTTCCTGTGACAGGAGTATACTTCCCTGTCCCAGTGACATGGGGTTTAGCCATATGACTTGCTTAATCCAAAGAAGTGTGAGTAGAAGTGACGTCTTCCACTCTGGAGCATAAGCTTTAAGAGCTATTGTGGGGATTCACCACGTTCTCTTTTCCTTTTGTCTGAAGACGGGCATGCTTTACGTATACTCTTTAGCCTGCATCCCAGAGTGAAGATAACATGGAGTAGAACCACAGACAACCTGCACAGGGCAGGTTACATGAGCAAGAAATAAGCCTTAGCAATTAAGTAAGCTGCTGAGACTTTGGGGATATTGGCTTCTACAGAACAACTGAACCTGAGCTGAGAGATACACCAGCCAATATGAGAATGTCTTGTGTGTTCCATATTGATATGGGTCAACAAATGTAGAGGCAATTGAGTGGTGTAAAGAAAGAGAATTTATGAAGTATAATATTAAAGCTAGGAGCCCAAGATCAGATACAAGTACACAAACAGAGAAAACATCACAATATAAGTAACAGTACTAACGTGCCAGGAAAACTGTAAAACAACATAATTAAAATATAAAAAGGAATTGACTTTTACAGAGGCACCCTTTCATTCGATGAACATTTAGAGGACAAATTCTCCAATTGTGGAACTATGACATCTTTCACACTGTGTTATTCATCTTTTCTTTACCCAGGAAAATTGATCCCTAGAAAATAAACACCACTCTGTGGTCAGAACGACTGGGGACTCCTTTAGATTGTGTAGCAAATGTCACTCTGAGGCAGGAGAGGACCAGTGTGTTTGAGCAGAACGATCAAGGGCAAAGAATGACTTATTAGAAATAAACACCCCGAGAGGAAGCTGTGGTCCTAAAAGTTTGGGGAAAGCTGCAGACTTTACCTCCTTCTTGGCAATTTATAAGGTATCTTAGGCAACTAAAGGTTTGAGAAGTTTTACACCACACACCTGTTTTACTTCCCTCCCCCACCCCACTATTTCTGAACCTTATGTGGACACAGTGTGGGAACACATGGTCTTGAGGTATTTAAAGATTAGTAAAATGTGGTTTATTCCATCCCCCTCTCACCATATCTAATGGCAGATAAAAATGTATACAAATGCCACAGGGGAATACATGAGTGAGGGTAGCTGGGAGCAAGGGGGAGATGCTCAATGTGCAGATAGCCAGTCTCGAAATTTCAATTCAGAGCATTAATGCCACGTGGGAAGAAGTGGACACATTTAAATCCTAACCCAGTAACATTCCTTTAACACAACTCATGAGTCACCACTGCCTTCTAACTCTCCATTTTGTCCTTAATCTCTTCCATTTTATTCTGTCCTGCATATCTGCACTATTTAATTTTTCAAAGACCATTGCTTAATTTCCTTCTCAAAATCTTCTATGGCTTTGCATTGCCTTCAGGATGATAACCATGTCATTGATTGATTTGTAAGAAGTTTGTATTATCATAATACAGATCTCTACTTGGGTGATTTTATTACATTGTCATTGACTTCTTCTTTTAACCATTCATTCATTTAACAAGCATTAACCAAATGTCCTCCCTGTATCTTGCAAGATGCTAAGCAATGGGTTTTGTAGTGGGAAGAAAGTGGAGCTGGATGTCAGGTCCCCTGCATTCATATTTAGTCTTTTACTCTCTAGCTATTTAGATAGCGACCAACTATGAAAAGGGCAAATAATAACACATGTATTTAGTATTTTACAGATTTAATAAGATTAGCATATATGAAAAAACTTCACTGGATACCTAGATCAAAGTAGATGGTCAGGGCTGGCCAGTTAGCTCAGTTGGTAGAGCGTTGTGCTGATAACACCAAGGTAGAGGGTTTGATTCCCATAGCGGCCAAGCACCAACACAAAAAACAAAGTAGATAATCAAACAATGTTAAAACTCTGAACCTAAATATTAGTAATACAGGATAAACAAAGTGGTGGATTCAGTTCTTGGGATTTAAAGAATTTAAAGGCAACCTAAGAAGAAACATAAACAGAAAAGCAAACAAAGAAACAAAATCAAGAAAGTATTCAGACTGCACTTAAAAGCACAGATGTGTCCTTTTGTGTAGTCTGGCTTGTCACACGAGTCCTAGAGGCTGTCTTTTGTAATCAGGCATCAGGGGTACAAATCCCGACTTCGTCCCTTGCTAACTCTATTACTTTGGTAAAATTTCTTAAAGTCCCTGAACCTCCTCCTCCTCTTTTTTTTTTTTTTTTGTAAAATGATTCAACTTATAGAGTTGAAGTAATGATTAATCTGATTGTCTTCATGAGAGAAATAAATCTTTGATGTCAGTCTTCAAAGAAGTGTAGACAGGAGATAGTTGAGAGGAAAGGACAGCATCCCAAATGGGTGAGAGGTGGGAGGAACAAGCGTGTGTGAGGACCGTCAGGGACACACTATGAGCAGGGTGCCTGGGACTCTACCGGGAAGTGGTGACAGCTGCGTCCTATGCCTAATGCTACAGGGGGTGGTCGCTGTGGAGAGAGGGCGAGAAAACCAGACCGAAGAGCTTACCCTTGTCATGTTGAGCCAGGCACGAGAAAGTCCAGTGCCCGTGGGCCACCTGGGTACTGTAAAAGAGGAAGGTGGGCTGGGCCAGGCGAGGGACGCTGGTGGTGTGGGCTGTTGGGTCTGACTGCAGATTCGGGCGCCATCTCAAAGTGCATCGTTATTCACCTGTTCCATCAGTATGCTGCCTCGGCGTAGCCAGATCATCTAGTTTTTTAGAAGCAGCCAGAATTTTTTTGTGGACTTTTATGGGGCCTTCCAGAATTTTTCATGCTCTTTTATTCCTTTATGTTCTTTAGGCTTGGTGTTTCTTCGCTACAATAACCTGCCCCTCCTTTCTCTATGGCTAAGTTCAATATATCCCCTCAAACATTATCTGCTCTCTGGAACCATTTCCATCTCTTGAGGGGTTTTATCCTACCTCTACTCCAGCATGGCCTGCCCTGGATGACAATCTCGAGGCGAGGAGCTGCACCTGGGCAGGTAGAGCCAGTGCTAGAGCTGCTCTGCACACAAACTCAGAAGGAAATGCACCCCCGGGAACTGTGAGCCCCGAGGCCAGGAGCTGCTTGTTTTCTTTGTTAGATGCCTGGCACAGAGTTTGACACAGAAACGTATTCAATGAGCCTGTGCTGGGCTTGATAGCTGAGCAGAGGATGATTGGGTGACTGTCCGTCTCTGCAGCAGGGAGGACACTGAGGAGGGTCAAGTTTCTTTTCAGATTTTTTTTTAAAAAACGAAAAAACAAAAAAATTGAGCCCAGTTGAGCACAAAAATCACATTTGGAAAATATTCTGAAAAATCGTTTTTAAAAATTTCTCAACCGTTTGGTCTCAGATTTGTTTATACATTCTTTTAAGTAAATGCTACCAAAGTTTTGAAAATACAGAAGAATCTCTCAGAAACACACACACTCACACACACACTCTCTCACACACACTCACACACACACTCTCACACACACTCACGCACTCACTCACACACACTCTCACACTCACACACACACTCACTCACTCAGAAAACTCTCACACATACTCACACACACACTCTCACACACACTCACGCACTCACTCACACACACTAACTCACTCAGAAAACTCTCACACACACACACACACTCAAAAACACACACACACAAACACACACTCAAAAAACTCTCACACACTCTCACACACACACACTCTCACACAACACAGTCACACATGCACACACTCACAGACTCTGACACACACTCACACACACTCACTCACACACACACTCTCCCATCCACACACTCACATGCACACACACACACTCTCATATACACACACTCACACACAGTCACACACACACACTCACGCACACTCACACTCACACACTCACATACTCAGCCACAAACACTCATGCACACACTCTCACACACTCTGACACACTCACACACTCTTACATACACACACTCATACACAGTCACACACACACTCACACTCTCTCATGCACACACTCTCACACACACACTCACATACTCACACTCACAAACACACTCATGCACACATACTCTCACACACACTCACACTCTGACACACACTCAAACACACTCTCTCACACACACACACACTAACACACACACACTAACCCACAGTAACACTCAAGCACACATTCACACACACACTCTTATACACTCACGCACACTCACACACATACACACGCACACACACACACTCAGACATAAACACACAGACAGACTCTGACACACACTCACACACACCCACACTCACACACTCTCCCCCCCCACACTCACTCACAAACATTCTATAGACACACACACACTGACACACACCCTCTCTCACTCCACACTCAAGCACACACACACTCTTACCCCCATACTCAAGCACACACACACTCACTCTTCCACATACTCACACTCACACACACTCACACACACTCTCCCATTCACACACGCACTCACACATTCATGCACACACTCACACACACACTCACACTGACACACTCTCACACACACACATACTCACACATACACATACTCACACACACACTCAGACACTCTCACACATACACACAGACACCCCCCACACTCTCTCACACACACACAGACATTCACGCACACACTCACACACACACTTGCACACACGCTCTCACACACTCACAGTCTGACACACACACTCACACACTCACACACACTTATGCACACACACTCACACACACACACTCACATACATTCACACACACACACTCACACAACTCTCACACACACTCACACATGCACTCACATACACACAGTCGCACCCTCAGACACACACACTCGCACACTCTCACAGACACAGTCACACACATATTCACACGCACTCAAACACAGTTACACACACACTCACACTCAGACACACACGTGGAGCCATTTAGTCTTTTCATGTGTTAGGCAGCTGTGTCCATTAGCGGCCAGGGGACATGTTAAGGCTTTGTTCTAGTAGAAGTAAGTCTGGAGAAATAAAGAGAAGACAAAGATTGGAGATTGGGAGATGATGGTGGAGTCATAGTTTCTATGCTAAGAAAGAAGTTGTTAAATGGTCAGGATGTCGGAAGAGGGTATGTTGTGGAGAGAGAGGGCTGGCATCCAGACTGTTCTGAATTAGTGGAGAACCCTGACACACAGACCACAGGAAGCTTTAGTGGCTGACACCACCATAAGCTCGCAGTGGGGCTGCCCTCTCTCTGGATCTTTCTCTTTTGTTTCCTTACCTCCTCCCCTCCCCCACACCTTTTATTTTTTCTTCCTTCCTTTCTCCCTCTTTCCTTCTCCTCTCCCTTTCCCGTCTCTTTCATTATTCTTTCTGCTCCTACTACTTCTCTTTCTTTTTCTCCTCTTCCTCCTCCTTTTCCTTCTGTTGTAAGAATATACCTCTAATTTTGGAAGGCAGGGGGGCAGGAAAATTCAATTTAGAGTCAATTTTGATAGGTTGCATCTATTCTGGAATATGAGGGCTTGTGATAATTGAAAAATAATATAAGACAAAGTTAGATAGATTAATCTCATTTTAATTAATCCTAGTCACTTTTGCAGGGATAGCAGAGTTTCTGTATGTCCTGTGTTACATTTCTTTAGGCATTTCACATGGTTTGGAGTAAGTGGGTTTAATTTTTAATTAAGTATGGGTAGCCAATGAGACAGAATTGCCAATATCTCTTCATTTGCCTTATTTTGTCTTTTAAAAATAGATTCGAGCACCACAAAATCTAATGTCTTGTTTGGTTTAATTTTATTCATTAGTTTTAGTTTTCTAAAGATTCCTCTGTTCCATGTATCTGGGACATAATTAAAAATATTTTCTAATTTCAGTGATTAATACAACCACTTCCTTAAAATTCAATTATTTGCCAATTAAGTCAATTCTCTCTAGTCTTAGAATCCTAGCATTTCTATAATATTAAATAGCCGTCATTTCATAACAAATCTGATTAAAATCCATGTAGGTTGTTAAAGCTGCATGTTGCACTCAATACTTGACAATATATATTTTTGTGAAGTGAAAAGGTGAAAGTAAACAACTAGTTACCTTTTCATCTATGATAAAGGGCTCATCAATTATTCATATTGCTGTTGCAATAGAAATATTTTACTTTGAATAACAGTAGGTTATAATAAACCAACATTAACATATGCACATGAGGATTTCAGGTTAATTGTTTTATTCTTTGGCACATCAGGTGCATCTACTATTTTGAGACTTTGGATTTTTCTAAGTATGTCTAGGTATTTATAATCTATTTGTTTTTCCAATCATGTAACTTATGCATTATTTTAATAGATATAGAGCAATTTACATAGATACATAGTACTTTTAAAATAAATACTGCTTGCGACGTTACTCCTGCCTCGCATTCTTTCTCCCATTCTTTCTTGCTCATTGTTTGTACTCTTTAACATTATATGAAACTTGAACCTATTCCTCTACCAGAAATTAATAATTTTGATGATAGAAAGGAGAGAAAGATACTGTAGGGTGACTGAGGCTGAAAATAGAATTTAGGCACCTTTCCACTTTTAAGAGTTTTGATAGGCATCTCAGCTTTCCCAGAACAGTAGCATTATCTGTAAAATACACCACATCTCACCCAGAAAATTGCATTTGTTTAGTCAGTGGATGACTGCGAATAAAGAGACTTATCTCAGTGGCACTTTTGAGGAAAGGAAAAGTTCAGAAAAAGAATCTGAATTGTGTGGTGTCTTCTAAATTGCTGACCCTGTTGTCCCAGTGCCAGTGGTGCTGATCTCATTTGCAATTAGCGAGGATTACCTTTCAGTTCCTTGACAAGGTATTCTCCACCATGTGGGGCTGAATATTTTCTCCCAAAGCTCACAATGCTATTTTAAAGAGGATCTCTGTATATGTTTGCCTCAAATATCATTTTGAGTGTCTTCTTTTGATTCAGTTTGTCAAAACATGGTAAAAATCCTTACAATTTACTTACCACGAGTCCTATTTTTTTCACCAAGTGAGAAGAGTGAAATATGGACATTTTATTTTTCTCACTTGGTTACCCTTCAATGCTATTTTATTTATATGTGTTCAACTTTTTATGTAAAGAGACTAGTTACCCAAGCATCCTTGACCTTTTAAGACATCCTCTTTTTTCCAGGAGTGTCAGTCTCAATTCCTAATTTAATTTTGGCCAGGGAAGGCAATGTATTAGGCATTTCCAATCTTTATATGTGGATCAAGTATAAAATTAGCCCAGCTGTTAAAGGTTTGAGGCCTATTAGAGTATGCACTTATAGAGAACCTCAGACAGCCACAGGTTCCAAAATCCCCCTTTTTATGGCTGAATCAATATTGCTTTTCATTTGCCTCAACTTTCTAGGATTGAGAGAAGCAGAAAGAAAAAAACTATTGAGCTCTTGAGATTTTCCACACACTGTGCTAAGGGATTTTCATACAGTGATTGATTTAATACTCTAATAATCCTATAAGATATTATAATCTATTAGAATGTCCATCCTATTGATAAGCAAATTGAAATTCAGAGAGAGTGGGAAGGTCATCCACAGTCATATAGAAATTGGGGTGAATCTGGGATTGGCTAACCCAGGTCAGTTTGATTACAATAATCAAGATCTTTCCAAAATCTCAAGAGAGTTCCACCACAAACTATTTTAACTCCCATTCTTTGGACATGTAAACTGGATAATGATTATTGGTTGGACATAAGCTCCAAAACAAATGAGTCTGCTGGATCCATAATGTGGTTCTTCATCAGAACTTTACCACAACCAGCAAATACACACATGCTCATACACAAACACACAGTTTCTCTCCCTTGGACACAAGTGCTTAGCCCAACAAAGACTGGGTTTGACACATTCCTATATTAAGTTTATTAGATTGATAATTAACTCCTCAAAGATCATTTGCTGATTTGTGTTTTTGTCCCTGAGCTTTAGCCACACATAGTCTTGGCTTCCGGTCTTATCCCCCTGGTCAAATCTGACTATTAGAGGACCTGGTATGCTTGTTGGTCAAACCCAGAATATCCTCCACATTTCCCCTTGCCTCCATCACAGAGATGAAATGCATGGGCTTTCCTTTACTCTATGTAATTAAAGGTAGTAGTTCTCCAATTTAAAAATTCTTCAATTAACATTTCTTGATTTATGTCAATGCATTTGCTTACAGTAATCACCATGCTTTTTCAATTACTCACATAATTCTGCATTTCTTAGTTATCCAGCCTGCACAGCTTTGTTTTTTATTTCTCAGCTTTTAAATAAAAATTAGTAAACCCCAGGAATGAGTGACAGAGGTATTCAGGCTTCTATTATTAAGTTGACGAAACAAGCCATTTTATATATGGGAATTCTGATAAAATGAGAAAATTTTTTTTGAGGCTTTCCTGGTAAGAAACTCAAAAGAGAATGACTTTAGTTATTTAGTTTGTATGCACACCAATCTGGGAGTGGTGTGAAAATTTTAATTGCATAGGAGGCACAATGCAATTATGGCCTCTTTGGAGGGAAATGACAGGAGTGTTAGTACCTCTCAATGCTCAGTTGCTTCAGATGAAACATTTACTGCTGCTTTGGGTTATATTTACTCTGGGAGAAGCTGTGGTAAAGACTGTCACAGTAAAGCTCTGTCATTCTTTTTAAAGACCTTCCTAGAAGTCGGACTTCTAAAATGCTTCAGGAGCTGTAATGGAGAAGCACCCAACATGTGGTGGAAAAGAGAAATGTTTGCTACTGAAAAGAACATACAGCTTTTTCTTGAGTATAAAGCCACTGTCTTCATTCATTTGCTCACAATGATTTCTTTGCCTGCAGTGACTTCATCTTGGTGGGCTCTTTATTATCCTTCAAGAAACTGCTTATACATTATTGTTTGCTGAAACCTTTTTCAGTTTCCCTCTTTTCCCAAATCACTGCAAATTCATTCACTCATTTACTCATTCATCTATTCAGTAAGCTATTCTACATTACCTCCCAGGAATTGGGGCTATAAATACTAACAAAACTTGATCTCTGTCCTCCAGAAGTTTATAATCTATTTGGAGGAGATACACATGTTGAGAAAAATAAGTGCAGTGTCTGTGAAAGCTTCAATAAGAGAAGTATCTATGAAGAATTATGAGACAATAAAGGCAAGAAGTATTAATCACCCTTTGGAATTAGCCAAGGTGTCATAGAGAAGGCAGGTGTTGTATTTGTATTTGTGTTATTTTATTTATTTTTTTCTAATTTGGTCTTGAGGTCTCTCTCAGGAAATTGGCTATAAACTCTAGCCCTGTCTTGATGGACTCCTGAGAATTTGGTAATGGTTGTTTAGTGTGCCTTTCACAGGATGCTTTTTTATCCTGGTAGACAGCCTAATACCTAAGTGTCTGACCTGTAACCAGGCGTCCCTCTCACAGGAAACTTGTTTATACTGGAAGATGCCCTTGTGGCTCTTGTCCAACCTGTGTCCAGTTTATTCCTATGAAGACAGCCACTCTCAAGGAAAGCCCCAACCAAGAAAGAAGTTAGGCTCAGGTGAGACAAAAAGGAACTGCACAACAAAACACATGAAATAATAGAAGCAGTGTGTTTCTTACAGATCCCAGAAAGGAGAGGGGTACAGAAAAGTGCCGATGGGAGGGTTGAGGGGGCACTGAGCTAAACCAGCAGTGGGGGAGCCAGAGAGAACTAGATTGTGTGCTGAGGCTTTTGTTGGGGTTCTGTGCATTATTCAAGCAGGTTTCCCATGAGAAGTTCTAATTGGTGATTTTGGAACAATCAAAGTGATTCCTGTGAGGCCACAGTGTTAACTTAGGGGTGGTTACTGCAGCAGAGCTGCACAGTCAATGCGGGGGGTGGGGGTCACTGGGGTGAGGCTGGTGTGTCTCTATGTTCCACAGGGAGGCAGTTTCCAGGAGGTGGTTCTATAGGGCAGGTATTTGGACTGACCACACCGAGATACTGGAAGGAGGCAGAGAGCCGGAAACTGTGTCGAGGGTGACTGAGCTTCTGGTATGAGACAGTTAACTCTATATTCAAAATGGATGTGGGGACAACATAAAATTACGAGTATTCATTACAGTGGCACGTGTGGTTGTACTGAGGAATGTGCACATCAGGCTGGTGTAGCTAAAGCTGTTGGTGGCCTGCTTATATGTTTTGTCTTAACAGCATCGGTGCAAACTGGCTCAAGTGTCTTCGGAGCTGGCTCTTTCGGTCAACCTCACACCAGGCTGCACACGCGGTAAATCACTCCCTCCCAAGCAGCCCTCAATCACAGCTATATGGTCTATGGTCAGGAAAAAGGTCTAGGCTGGAGCATTAAGGATAGGAGTTGCTGGATAAATAACACACCTCTCTCACCCATGGGTGAGATAACTCTGAGGTATGTTTCCCACACTGATAGAGAGTTCCTCAGAAAGAGTAAGCTCCAGTTACCCAAGGTAGTAACTTGCTTCAAAAATGTACATTTATCAGTCGACTTTCCTTCCCCGTATTACTTCTCTGTTTTTCTACTTCCCAAATAAACTGCTTGCGTGTTGCTAACGGATAATTTTTTAAATGCAAAATCAAGACTCTCATAAATATGGAACAAATATGTGTGAAAGATTTTATTTTACTTATTAATGAGGGAACTGGTAAGATATCACAACTGAATGATAAGTAGGATTGCCAGACAAGACACAGGATGCCCAGTTACATTTAAAATTCAGGTAAATGCCATAATTTTTCAGTGTGAATATATACCAAATTTGCATGGGGTCATACTTTTGCTAAAAAAATTATCGTTCATTTGAAACAAATATAACTGGGCATCTTGTATTTCTGTTTAATAAATATGACAACCCTATTCAAAAGACAATTCAAATTACTGCACAGAGATGCCAGGTAACGAATGCTATGAAATAAATTTACAAATAGATGCAAAACTGGCAGAACTGGTCAATATCTACAGGATGATACTCAATTGCATTCCACTGGACACAATCTATACATACATTGACAAAAATCATTTGCATTACCAACAGTTTTCTACAACTTGCAGAGGTGTAGCATAGCTCAAAAACAATGGCAGATAAAGATTAACCCAGAAAGGTGAGCTAGACAGGGCACTCAGTAGTCTTTTTGCTTTTTTTCCCTCATTTCAAAATTTTTAATGATTTTTCCTGGTGATAGGAATTTTTGTCTGTGAGTGTGCTTCTGAGAGAACACAGACTAAAAATCTGGTTTTAGAACAGGTGGGGAGGTCATTTTAGAAAATGGGACAGAGTGAAGGTGCACTATAGAATCTATATTGGGTATATGGAGGGTTTTGTGCAGGAGTGATAGTGTAGTGGCAGGGTGGGAGCTAGATAATTAAAGGTCTTGTGTACCATGCTGAGTAGCTTGAGCTATATCATGCAGCAAATCTGGAGCTACTGAAGAAGTAACAGGATCAGATTTGCTTTTATAAAGATCAATCAATCAATAGGACAAGAATGAGTTTCAGGGCTATAAAACTGGAGGTGGGAATTGGAGATGGATGGAAGGGGTAGTAAGTGCAGAAATAGAGAAGAGAGGTAAGGACAAGGGGAGCAGCTGGGAGACAGAATGGGCAGGAAAGATTCTTTTTTTTCCCTTTTTGTCTTTTTTCGTGACCGGCAACGGATCGCAACCCTCAGTGTCACGCCCGTACCGGACCGGGACCGGCAACGGGATCGCAACCCTTGGTGTTGCTCCCACACCTTGCTCAGCCAGTGAGCGGCCGGTCTGTATGTGGGATCCGAACCCTCGGCGGGAGCGCCGCCGCGCTTCCCAAGCTGCACACTGTAGCAGTGCGCCACCGGGCCGGCCCAGGAAAGATTCTTGATGGGATGTGGGGTTGAATTAAAAGAAACAGTGTAGGGATTTCTATTGGAGTTCTGCCTCAGGAATGGTAGCGCTGTTAGCAGAGACAGGCTATCAAGTCCTTGGGCAAAGACAGTGAGTTCAGCTTTGAATACAGGCAGCTAAATATATGGTCTGGGATCAGGAAAAAGGTCTGGGCTAGAAATGTAGATGTGGGAGTCTTAAGTATAGGTTGGATCTATGACAGTGAATCAAATCATTGAGGAGATGATGGGCAAAACAAAGACCTTTAAGGGTGGGCAGAAGTCGAAAACTAGGCAAAAGACTTTGAGAAGCAACGTTGGATGTGAGAACCAGGAGAGCATGCTCTAACAGACCCCAGGGAAAGATGACAGAGCTTCAGGAAAAAAAGAGTCAGGCAACCATGTTGAATGCCATGGAGTGGTATTCCAGGGGGAATAGTACAACTCCAGAAAGAGATGAGTATTGTCCATAAACCACTGGGACAGTATTCCACATATATCCACATTCCATCAAATATCATTCATTCCCATTCTAGCTCCTTAACTGCTCTGAAGTACACAAGTTCAGGGGTCCATGTCCAAAAAAGCTTGGTAACTTTTGAATACCATATTTCCCCCCCCATGGATTTAAGAAATACTATTTAGATAACTTTGAGAAATTCTGCCATGTTTCCCCATAATATAAGAGCACAGAGAAGGGTATGATTTAACATTACCCAATCTGGAAGTTTCAAATCTGACTTGACCTTGAAGCAGTTTCTGTGACCTACTTTCTATTCATATACTATGGAACATGTGCTTCTGGGAAGAATGCCCTAAAATTATTATTATTATTTTTAAAAGATGACCATAAGGGGATCTTAACCCTTGACTTTAAGGGGATCTTAACCCTTGCTATTCATATACTATGGAACATGTGCTTCTGGGAAGAATGCCCTAAAATTATTATTATTATTTTTAAAAGATGACCATAAGGGGATCTTAACCCTTGACTTGGTGTTGTCAGCACCACACTCACCCAGTGAGCTAACGGGCCATCCCTATATGGGATCCGAATCCGTGGCCTTGGTGTTGTCAGCACCGCACTTTCCTGAGTGAGCGATGGGCCGGCCCCTTAAAATTATTGAGGAAATAAGAATATGAGGGAAAAAAAGAAGAAATATAGAATGCTTAAAATCAGTACTAGCAATTGACAGTTACTGGTGCTTGGTCAATTTTCCAGGTCTTCTACAAACATTATTACATTTAAACATCACAATGATCCTATATAATGGATACTATTATTATCCCTATTTTACTGATATATACAGAAGTTAACTAACTTACTCTGGGTCATGGGTCACACAGCTAATTAATGGCAGAGTCAGCCTCTGTACTCAACCTGCCTAATTCTGAGTCTGTATTTTTTTTTTTTTTTAACACAACCAATTCTATTTGCTTATGTATTGTCTATGGAGCTTTCATGCTGTCATACCAAAACTGAGCAGTTGGAACAGACAGATTTTTTTAAAAAGGCCCCCAAAGTCTTAATTAAAATATACTATGTGGCTCTTCACAGAAAAGATTTGCCAACCTTTGTTTTATAAGAAAGGGCTGCTTCCCTAGGGAAAAACAAAACAAAACAAAAAACCCCCAAAAAACAAGAGAACAGGCTTAAAGTTAGGTGCTACAGATGACATTATCATAAGATGATGCAGGGCTTGGGGAAACTGAAACGTTCAGTTTAGTTAATATAAGCCTACTGTGGATACTAGTTTGAAGAGCCAGCACACAGTAGAAGCACCTGTCTCTAGCAGCAGTGTTCAGCTGTGCAGAACAGAAATCATTCAAGACAGCAAAAATGAAGGGGAGTGGAACAGCATCTTTGCATTTTCAGGATAAGAAAAACCCAAGTCTCAAGGAACTGAATTGCAGAAAACACAGCTAGTCCTTCTGAAGGATGGACAATCGTCAAGCCTTCACTTTTACCCTCTTTCTCACGATGTGGTCTCTTGTCTCTAAATTGCTTCTACCTTTTTTTTTTTTTTCTCCACAGGGCAGCTGTCTGCTCACTCATCTGCCTCCCCAAAGCTGCCTTCAAATGGTAGTTTACAAAACCCAAAGGTCTGCATGACCCTCCGTCTTGGCTGTACACCACAGTCGTGTGCCTGTCCTAAAATCCCAGAGGAAATCTTATTGTTCACTCGGGGAGGTTCATGACTCAATCTAATCAGTTGTAACCAAGGGTTCAATTCACATGGTCTAGATCCCTTCTGATCTGAAGGGAAAAAGTTTAAGACACTCATTCAAAAACAGTTTTTTATAGAGTTCCTATCATGTGCCAGGCTCTGTGGTAGGAACACTATGAGAGGAAAAACAACAACTATTTGGGGGTTATCAGAGTAAGAAAATCTCAGAGCCAGGCAGAGGCAGGTTTCAGCTAGAAAAAGAAGTGAAGGAAACATTTAGAGATGAAGTAGATTTTCTTGATGATGAGTCAGGAATTGGCAAGGGCACATCAGAAAGGAGTTGAGGAGCCCAGGGGACAAAGGGTCAGAGCAGGAAATGGCTTTTGTATATAGGTTTCCTATTAGAGATACCCATCATTGTCTTACAATGATGTTGTAAGAAACAAAATTGGGTTAGAAAAAAAGTTTCCAGCAATCTTTCATGAGCCTGCATTTCTTTATTATGTATTTTCTGAAGGTCTACCATGACCTGTCTAGTACTTTCTTTTCCACTATCTCCTTTATATTTCTCCATTGCAGGTAACATTGTCAGATATATTAGATATTTATTTGTTTCATTTTGTATTGACTACATTCTCCACTAGAATACAATCTTTGTGAGAATCATGACTTTGTTTTTTCCTCTGATACATCTCCAGTATCTGGCATAGAGTATATGCTCCATGAATGTTTGTGGCATTAAGGAACACATGAATGAATTAAGTAACGAAAATTGAATTCATATTTGATGATGCCATGTATTAAGGCTTTACTAGTTGCAGGAGGTCTTATATGAGATGATTGGAATTTGATGACTGACTAGACCCAGAGTCGGGGGTGTGTGAATAAGAGAAGGAGGACCAGGAAAGTACGACAAATATGTTGTTAACTTGAAAAATGAGCACTGGATAAAAATGATGTGCCTAGGACAGAAAGAGATCTTGAAAATCAAACAGAGAACAGCACCATGACAAAGTGGAAACTGAGTAGGAATCCAATTAAATAGACACAATTGCCCATGGACTATAGTACTTGGATAGACCTGGAGGGCCACGTGAGACTTTGGCCCTGAACACACTGGATTGCTAAGAAGACCACCCAGTAAAGACAGAAATTCACACTTGGAGAGAAAAAAACAAATTTATTGGAACTGGGGTGAAGTGAAGATTTAGAGAACAAAGGAAGGAGCCAGTTATTGTAACTGGGTTACAAGATAACTACTGTCTATTCCATCTCTGGCTCTTTAAACTCAGACATATGCAAAAATAGGCATAGACATCAGTGCTGTTCCAGATATATCTCTCTTCTTAATTTTATTCTTATATTCCTATTCCTGCTTCTCTCCTCCTTAGTATCAGGTCCCGGAATTCTTTATCTGCTTCTGCAAAGCTTTCACTGCTTCCCTGTTTGGAGAGACATTAGGACTCTTGTATAACTTGTTTAGTCTTCTGCAGATACAGACAAGAGATGCTCTTTTGTTCCTGGATAATTCTCACCCACTGGGCAGAAACTCCTGGCCCCTGTAATTAAAGTTTAGAGTCTTACTCAAGACTATTTTTTTTCTCCGAAGGATATAGAAGAAGTCAAACCAGAACTCAAATTCCTTAGTTTGCTAAAAAGTGTTTTAGGTTGCAAGTGTAACAGGATATTCAGATGAGACTCTTTAGGACTTGGAATTTTAGTATAGACCCCAATGCCTGGGAATGACAGAGCAGGTGCCAGCCACCTCCATCCCCAAATGAGGAGCTAGAATACATATGAATAACATTCCAGAAGATTGTAAAATCAGTTCTGTCTGTATAAGCCAAACATCTGCTTCAAGCCTATGAGAGAGGTTGCGATTTGACATGGGAGAAAGGTTTTCTATGGGGAAGATGCTAGCATGGAAGGCATTATTCTCTTCTCTCATGAGGGAAGCGGAGGGTGAAGGCTTCTTATATTAAGCCAAGTGAAGGGGCCTCAATAAAACAGATCAGAGAGCTTGATATGTATCCTTCACACTTGGAGCACACAGGGATTGCTGTTTGACACTGCTGTGAAGGCCTAAAAGCAAAAGGTTAGGTTCGGTGGGCATGAGGCAAGAAAGAAAGGGATGTAAGTACCTTGGGAGCAAGCTGCTGTATTCCCATCAATGGAAAAGCCGAGCTGCATGTATCGGGAGGCTAGGCCCAGAGCTGACCTGAAGTCATCTTAAAAACGGTCTTACCTAAGATGACAGCCTGGAGAGGTCAAGGGACCCCAGCAGAAGGGGAGTTGATGGGAAGCCCATGGTCTGAGAAGGAAGGTATGTTAAAAGTCCCATTGGAGATTGGGGTACTTCAGCAGGCAATCTCCAGGAGAAGGATTTCTGAGAAATCCATGGGCTCTCCCTATGTAGTCAAAAAAAAAAAAAAAAAAAAAAAAAAAAAAAAAAAAGAGACAAAGAAAAACACCCCCGTAATCATATTGATTACAATTTTACAAGCATCGTAAGATTATGCTCATCCTTGTTCTCTCTGCTTTTGGGTTCTGAGCAGCCTCCAGTCAGTGGGGAAGGAGGCAGAGAAAGAAATAGTGATAAAACCAACCCAGTGTTCTACCCCCTGCAGGTTTCCAGGCCCCAAAGTAGCCTCTGTTGAAGGAGGAGATTGATGCAAAATCAAGTATTTTGGAATTTTATCATGTCTATTTAACTAGATTCTTTAATGCTTGAGAGTGACAATTTTTTTTTTTAGTTCTATCTGTCTATCATTAAATATCAGTACATATAAACTGGGAAGTAAGTATATGAATATTCACAGCAGCACTGTCCAAAACAGCAAATAAAATAAAATAAAGAAAAAAAAATTAAACAACAAAAATGCTCATTGATAGAAAAAATAGACTGTGGTATTTACCACTGAACGGAATAGTAGAGAGCAGTGAAAATGAATAAGATATAGGTACATTCAACAAGAAAGTTGCATCATAGTTATATAATATCAAGGGGCAAAAAGCAAGTCCCGGTGGACTACATATCATTTACTACCTTTTTTTATAAGGTTAGAGAAAGTAAAACCAAACAATATAGTTTATGAATACATCAGTGATAAACTATTTATAAAACATCAAAGAAATAAGGATCATGCTCTCCTCTGGCGGGTGGGAAGCAAGGCAGGGGGTTGGGTCAGGAGCAGAAGTAAGTTATCGTCAATGCTCTAGTTCTGGGGTTGGCTGGTTTGTGAGGCTTATTATATTAGAACATAAATGAATAGATGATGCACTATAATGAAATAAAAAGACACACATAAAGCAGTAATGGGTCATGAAACAATAATTGTAATTAATCTAGTTCTGTACATCTGTGGTGTAAGAGAGAGAGAGAGAGAGAGAGAGAGAAAGAGAAGGGAAAAAAAAAAGTGCTTGGAGACCTGGTTGATATTTCCAGCTACAGCTGAGAAAAATGAGCTCGTAAAATAAGTTTAGTGAGTGGGAAGAAGACTACATGTTCCCTTTTGCTTGCATGTGAGACGCCCAGCTTGTTCAGAGCTGTCTGTGCCCTCGCTCACACATGTAAGGGAGAAGCTTTGTTGGGGTGTTTAAACATGGTAACGTCTTGTCAAAGTCTAAGAGCAAGGAGAAGATGAAAACTAAAGTTTCAGGGCTGTATTTGTATAAACCAAGTGAAAGTGATCTGAAAGACTAAAGAGAGGTTTTATCATCAACTTAATTATGGATCTTGATGTTAATGCTGACGTTCATAGTTTTTTCTTTCTCAAGTAAAGGTTATTCTGTCAATGAATAAAGAATAGAGGGTAACCTGCCAAAGATAAAGCTCTGACGTGGTTCCAAATGAGCTAATTAGATAGAACCAGAGGCTCCAGCAAAACACAGAGAAAAAAAAAAAAAATTGAGAGCTTTTTAAAGAAGACATTCCTTTCAATTTTACAGAGTGATTTTTTACATATAAAAATGTTAGAATATTCCATAATACAATAGAGGTAGAATCATTAGAATTTATTATTAATCAGCATAGCTTTCTCCAATGTTTTTTGTAAGTAACTGAGAGGAAATAGAAATGTTCACACAGGCCTGAAATTTGTGGGACATCAGAAAGGTCATTGATAAGTCTGTTTGTAGGGACCTTAAGCAAGAGAGGTTTCAACTTCAGCTGAAGTCTCCATGGCCTAAAAAGCTTAGGTCTTCTCTCACCAGAACCCTGAGGACAGGACTTCTTGCTATTTATTAGCTTGTTAGTGGAACTGAAGAATGTTGTGTGTGGCTTGAGTGTAATGAGGGCAGAGGAAGATGGGAAATCGATCTTACGGGGCCTGGATAAGGTAGCAATGAATTCCCAAACCCACTCTGTAGAATCAGGAAACTAGTGAAGTTTCTTTCTTTTTGGCACTTCTCATTTTGTTGATAGTGTCCGTCTTTCCTTGGGCTACAAAGCTTGCTGATGAAAAGATTCTGTCTGGTTGGTGTCAAATGTGCTTAAGTCTGCCTGTTTCCTTACCCCATTTTGCTCTGGATCCAAGATGACACCACATTCTAATGAGATTTGGAACCGGATAGATTGTCTCAGCCTAATGACAATGGAAAAATTGTACACATGTTGGTTCTGGAAAGTGAGGGAAAAGACTATGACATATCAATTACTGACACATTTACAAGGATGGCTGCCTGTAAAAGCTAACTTTAAGAAGTTGGAGATTACCCAGACCAATTTGAACATTATTCCTAGAACATTTGTATGAAGTAGCCAATTGGGGTATTTAATGGAGCAGATGGGCTCTTGGAATGTGGCAAGTGGCATCTGGTGACAAGAGCAGGCTTTCTCTGACTTACAGTCATTTAAAATTTAAATTGGGGCAGAGAAGTAAAAAAACATGAAAGATTGCCTGCTTCCAAAGAGTGCTGTTGATTTTTCCCTCCATTCAACAGATGTTTACCTTGGTGATTGTGCAGCACGGTCAGCAATTACATGAGATTAGTAACACTGATTTCTAGGGTGGCCATTATGGGCACTGAAGTGGTTTGCAAATGGGTAGTAGCATTTAGTCACTGGATAAAGAAATGTTAAAGTAGATCAGCATGTATGTCACACTGCCTCGTTTAGGTATCCATGACAGAAAAGCACAGGAATAATTTACAGCCATTGCTAAAGCTGTACTGCATATTTGCCAAAGTGACAGTTGGCTAAAAGGCCTGAATGGGGGAACCAAGCTTACTCAGGTACAAGTTGCAGAAAAAGAATATGATTAACTGTCAAAGAAAATATTCCATAGGCCATTATCAGTGATGGTGGCAATTTGTCCCTTGGGGCCAGCCAGAGGAAAGCTACACTTCATTTCTGCCAACCTCTTACTCCTAAGTAGAAAACATGGGACTGGGTAGATAACAGTGTGAGGTAGATAACTACTCAGGGTAGATAACTACTCCTGAGATAGAGAAGACGGTTTGTAAAGTCCACGGTCCATCAGAGTAGACTCAGAAAACAACCTCACCTGAGAACCTTCTAGCCATGCATCTTTTAATAAACCATTGTATTTACAAGAAAGAGCACTGATCATGTGCAGTCATTCATTGCTTAACTACAGGGATACGTTCTGAGAAATGTGTCATCATGTGAACATTATAGAGTGTACTTTCACAAACCTAGATGGTAGAGCCCACTACACACCTCCAGCTCCACTACAGTCTTATGGTATCACTGTTGTATATGTGGTCTGTTGTTGACTGCAACATCATTACTTGGTGCATAACTGTATTTTGGCCATTTACATTGCTTTGTGAGAGTCATTGAGGCAAGCAGAGGCATTTAGCAGATATCAGCTATCAAAGCTGGCACGGTATCACATTTATGAAGTTTAGCAATGATGGAGATTGGGGGAGGTCCAAACAGATACACAGTGTCTGGGAAGTAGATCATTCAGAAACAGCCACCCTTCTTGAATCAGTTAACAGTTTCTTTTTTGCACATATAAATTCTAGTTTCATTTAGTGAATGCAGAGGGAACTCAGCGAATATTTGTACAATGACTGATAGAATTTTTCTCAGCGTGGTATCTAATTTATATTCACAATAATGATTTGTTCAGTGTTGAATGGCTGGCTATGGCTGACCCTTGGCTTACTTGTGAGATTATGGCCAATAGGAGATTAGAGACTCTCAGGTAAATCTTGTCTCTGATGGAGCCTAGGGCAGAAACGTGAGGATTACTTACAATGCTGTGTTATGTATGAATAACTCATACAGGAGAATCAGAAAACATTTCAAGTGAAAGTTTTATGTTTATGTTTGTTTATATTTATGTTTATTTATGTTTGTTTTCCTCTGGAGAATGGTATTTCCCTGGGGAAAAATGAGGGAGGCATCTCATTTTTACTTTATTCACTTTTGTCTTTTATTTTTTATTTTTTGCCAAGGGCATGCATGTGTTGAAAAGTGAACTGGCATCTGAAGATTATGAAAGATCTCTGTGTTCTAGCTCAGATGTTCTTTGTAAGATCAGAGGCTAGTTTTTTTTTTTGTTGTTGTTGTTTTTATTTTTTTGTTTCTTTTTTTCTTTCTCACCTTGAGGATATACATGCCATCAGATGTTCTTAAAGGAAACAAAAATTTAATCTAAAATCTGTTTGCTAAATATTTAATATTTGAGCTATATGTAATCTGTAGTGCTTTAATTGCTTTGGAAAGTAGCTTTTCAACTTGTATGTGGCTTAAGATATATAAATATATTACTCTACTCTTCAGTGGAAAATAAAAGTTAAACCAATTAATTAGGCTTGTGAAATACTGGAAAAGATTTGTTTTTGTTAAGATTTCCCACTCTTGTATACTCACTCCAATCCAACACTCTTTTCCTCGGTTCCTAGTCTGTGCAAAGCACTGTACTACATAGTCTATGAATCAGATATAAATGCTGCCCTTTAGAAGTTTACTGCTAATTGGTGAAAAATACAAGGTTGAATAAGTGGTACTTAAAGGTGAAAAACAAATACCTGTGGAGTGCAAAGTAATGAGTCATAGTGCTAAGAAATATCCAACTGCAGATAAACTTGTTTTTCCTGAAATGGTTATTATTTCCAAGAAAATAAGGTACCTCATCTCTTATAATGAGGAAATGATTGAGACAAAAAAGAGTTGTGGGATAGAAACAGTACTGGACTGGTTATCCAAATGTCTGAATTTCAGTCCTAGCTCTTCTGTGGGACAATAGGATTGTGTAGGTTCTTGGCAATCATTATGCTCAAGGTTACCCTCCTTCCCTCTCATGCCCCCCTCCCTAGTCAGGATGTGACACTGGTATAGCTGAGTATGAGTCTAAGGATCATTATTGGACTGTTGAGCTGTGTTGAAGTTTGTCATGTGAAGAAGAGAAAGGTTAATATTCTGAATCCTTGGGCTGAGTGTTGCACTTTGGAATGTTTTTTTGAATTCATATCTGTGGTGTCTTTTCCTTCCATACAGGTGAGTAGTAAAAGGCTTCGGGGCTTAAAAGGAAGAGCTTAGAAAGCCCTAGAGAATCGCAGAGCTTCCCAAGGAGAGGAGGCCTGAAGATTATCTTAGGCTTACAGGTGCAGGTCTTTAGGTGAGACTTCTTCTTTCCTAACTCCTTTTTTACCCTGAATTTTTTCTCAGCATTAGGGTGCTATGATGTGTATCAGCAGATTGAGAATTGGGTGAGGTCTGGGAGAAAGGGAGGTACAAAGCCAGTCAGATGCCTTTTAATTTCAGTTCCAGGTTCATTTATTTGTGGCAAAAGATTTATTTATAGCCAGCTGTTGGACTGGTTCACAGACCCCTCTAACTCCACCCTGTGCAGGTCATGAGTCAGGTAAGCGAAACAAAAACCAAGTAGCCACTGGCAAAGTTGACATGCTTTATTTCAGATGGTAAATAAATCTTCAGTGGTTTGAAGCTCTTGTCCTATATACCAAAGTACACAATAGCTGCGACTAGCAAAGAGGTACACGGGCGCACAAGCGCACTAACTCTGCTCTTACATAACTTGTTTACCATGGATGTGCTGAATCATACCCAGCCTGATATGAGGCAAGGGGGCCTGACTAAACTAACTCCATTTTCCTTAAACAGCTCTTTGGAGCCTGTCCCCACCAAATAGATCCAGTACTTTTTGAGGAAAATATATTATTTAAGAAGGTGAAATAATTTTGCCTGGACTATTGTCTTTTTATTTCTCTTGGGAACTTGTGGCGGTGACTTGAGGATGATTGAGGATTTATGCTTTCAGGATGGTAAGACTGGCCATTTGGGGTTTTGTTTTTTTCCAAAAGAAACGATATTGACTCAGCTCTGACTTGTTTCTTGTGTCCTTTTCTTTTGTTTTGATTTTATAAATACACTCACTCTGTAATTTGTCCCAAGCAGAGGTACCAAGGCACTAGTTATAGGAAAGTACAGGTATCCTTCTTGATGTCAACTCTAAGTCTAGAGACAACTTGCATATGCTTATATAGCATTCATAAGATAGTCATTAGTTGACTGATTAATTAATTAAACAAATATTTGCAGAGTGTCCTTCACGTAATGCTATCTTCTACTTTGTACTTTAACTTAAGGCTTCTAACCTGAGGCCCTTGAACCCATAGAGGGTTCAAGGATGATTTGCAAAAGGCTATGAATACCTTGACTTTATATGAAAATGTTTGTATACCTGTTTTGTTAAAAATATGAATCCATAGCTTTGATAGGATTTTTTAAAGTGATTCGTGACTTCAAACATGAAAGAACTACTTCAAAATTTTAATTTTCAAAGGTCACAGGCCTTATTTTTATTTCTCTAATGTCTGCTGATACTAAAAGTAAGGAAGTAGCAAGGGGGGCGAAACTAATAGCTACCTGGGGAGCTTGTTCCCACCTAGTACCTACTGAATCAGAACTTCAGGGAGATGGGTAGACGGCAGGTAGATAAACTACAAACAAGGCTTTCCAGGTGATTCCATAATCCCCCCAGCCCCTCACCCCAAGTCCAGGTTAAAAGTCACTGGCCTGATCAGCATTAAATATACTTCAAGACAGGATGAACTCCACTCTAAAAAGGGATCTCATTAACATGCATTGCGAAGTGAAGGGACCTGTGTCACTTTAACCATATCCGTGGCTTTCAGCTGGACCTTGAAGTGTGAGAAAATTTCAGTAAGAACAGAATGACAAGACTTAAAAATGTTGAGTACAGAAATTTTGATGATGGAAAAGTGAGTGAAAACAGTGTTTTCTGATTTCGTCCTGCAACAAAGAGAGCATCCAGATAGAAAAATATGTAGTATGGGATCCAGTTGCAAATATATTAACGCAGAGCTACAAACAAAGGACTATGCAAGTCAATTTATCTTAGTTGGCTGACAATACATTCACAACTGATGCAGCTCTACCATAAATTTACCTTCCTTTTATTCATACTCAAGTGTACTGTAAGCAGTATGTTCAGTTTTACTAGACTCAAGTAAATGGAATTTACTTAAGCCAATTCAGTATAATTGATATAAATTTTAAAAAGAAACACAGGCATCTATCAAAACTTCTCAATAATAATAATAAATAACAACTCATTATGAGAAAATTACTTAGGATTTCTGGAGTATCCTGGCAGGGCCAGTATTTGTCAGACTGTCAATTCAGTCTAAATGATTTCTTGAGTCTCAATGGCATTAGCCAGTATTTGGCTAATTGCATAATATTTTCCTTGGAAATTTTGCCCAAGAAAGCTATTGAATATTGTTTTAATTTTCTATGGCTGCAGCAACAAATGATCACAAATTTGGTGGCTTAAAACAACAAGAATTTATTCTCTCACAGTTCTGGAGTTCAGAAATCCAAAATCAAGGTGTCAGCAGGGATGCATTCTTTCTAGAGACTCTAGGGGAGAATCTGTTCCTTGCCTCTTCCAGTTTCTGGTGGCTGCAGGCATTTTTTGGTTTGTGGACACAACTCTGTGCTCCATTCCTTCAACTTTGAGTGTCTGTCTTCCTCTGTATGTCTCTCAAAACCTTATTTTCCTTTCTAAGAATGCTCGTGATGGCATTTTCAATTTCAACGATTCTTGTTCTAATTTTTATTATTTCTTTTCATTTTCTCACTCTGGATTTAATTTGCTCTTTTTTAAATTTATTTTTATTTTGTTTTTTAGTTTTCTAGGTGGCAGCTTAGATTATTGATTTTAGATCTTTTTTTTTTCTAATATATACATTCAATGCTGTAAAGTTCTTTCAAAGTACTGCTATCACTATATCTCTAAAATTTTGATAAGTTGTAGTTTTATTTTCTTTTAGTTCAAAATATATAAAAAATATTGTCTTCTTTGATTCCTGTGTTAGTTAGAAGTGTGCTTTTTAATCTCCAAATATTTTGAGATTTTTTAATCTACTTTGCTGTTTTTTTTTTATAATTTAATTCCATGTCTGAGAACATACTTTGTATGATGTCTGTTCTTTTAAATTTGTTACGGTATGTGTTACGGCCCAGAATGTGGTCTATATTGGTGATTGTTCCATGTGAGCTTGAGAAGAATGTGTATTCTACTGTTATTGATGAAGTATTCTCTAAATGTCAATTAGATACAATTATTTGATAGCACTAGTCAGTTCAACTTTATCTTCACCGATTTTCTGCCTGCTGGATCTGCCACCAACTCTAACAGTCGATTTGTCTATTTCTCTTTTCAGTTCTATCAGTTTTTATTTCCTATATTTTGATGCTCTGTTAGGTGCATACACATTAAGGACTGTTATATCTTCTTGGTGAATTGACCCCTTTATCATATGTAATGCCCTCTCTATTCCTGATCATTTTTCTTGCTCAGAAGTCAGCTTTGTCTGAAAGTAATGTGTAAGAGTATTTCGAAAAGTTCATGGAAAAACATGGAATTAAAAGATAGTACAATCTTTCCATGAACTTTTTGAAGTACCTTGTAGTTTCTCCAGCTTCTTTTAGTGTTTGCACGAATTATTTTTCACTGTCCTTTTACTTTTAGTCTATCTGTGTCTTTTGATTTAAGGAGGGTTTCTTATAGACAGCACATAGTTGCATCTTTTTAATTAATTAATTAATTAATTAATTAATTCGTTCATTCATTCATTTATTTAATTAATTAATTTATATTTAAACTACTCTGACAGTCTCTGTCTTTTAACCATTGACATTTAAAGTGATTATTGGTACAGTTAGATCAATATTTACCACATTCATAACAGTTTTCTATTCATTGTTCTTTGTTTCTTCTTTTTGCTATTCCTCTTTTTCTGCCTTCTCTGATTTTACATGAGCATTTGAAATGACTCCACCTTCTCTCTTCTCTTGTATATCGAATATACTTTCTTAAAAAATTATTTTAGTGGTTGCCCTAGAGTTTGCAATAAACATTTATAACTAATCTGAGTCCACTTTCAAATAACACCATACTGCTTCATGGGTAGTGCAGGGTACCGGGAGTTCCCAATTCTTCCTTCACTATTCTTAATATGTTCCTGTCATTTGTGTCACTTACCCACAAGTCATAATCACCCTACATTGTTGCTATTATTTGTTTTCTAGCAAATCATTATCTGTTAGATCAGTTAAGAAGGAAAATAAAAGATTTTATTTTACTTTCATTTATTTTTTCTCCAATGCTCTTTTCTTTATGTATATCTGAATTTCTGAACTATCATTTTTCTTCTCTCTGAAGAAATTCTTTTAGCATTTCTTGCAAGACAGTCTTATTAACAAAAATTTTTTGGGCCGGCCCGGTGGTACACTGCTACAGTGTGCCGCTTGGGAGTGCGGCAGTTTCTTTTAGCATTTCTTGCAAGACAGTCTTATTAACAAAAATTTTTTGGGCCGGCCCGGTGGCACACTGCTACAGTGTGCCGCTTGGGAGTGCGGCAGCGCTCCCACCAAGGGTTCGGATCCCACATACAGACCGGCCGCTCACTGGCTGAGTGAGGCGCGGGTGCAACACCGAGGGTTGTGATCACGTTGCCGGTCCCGGTCCGGTACGGGCGCGACACTGAGGGTTGCGATCCGTTGCCGGTCACAAAAAAAGACAAAAAGGAAAAACAAAACAAACAAACAAAAAAAAACAAAAATTTTTTTCTCTCTCTCTGGTTGACTAAGAAATTCCTTATTTTTCTTTGTTTTTTAAGGATAATTTCACTGGGTACAGAACTTTTGTTTTTTTAAATTTTTTTTTCTTTCAACACTGTAAATATTTCACTACACTGTCTTCTTTCTTGCATGGTTTCTGATGAGAAGCCCACTGTAATTTAGATCCTTGTTCCTTTACAGATATGGTAGTTTTTTCCTCCTCTGGCTTCTTTTAAAATTTTCTCTTTGTTTTTTATTTTCTACAGTTGGAATATAATATGCCTAGGTATAGATATTTTGGCATTTATCCTGCTTGATCGCTGAGCTTCTTTGTTTGGTGGTTTGGTGTTTCTCATTAATTTTGGTGAATTCTCAGCAATTATTGCTTTAAATATTTCTTTCGATCTGTTGTCTCTTTATTCTCCTTTTGATATTACCATTATGCCTATGTTACATCTTTTGTAATTGTCCCACAGTTTTTTGATATTTTGCTCCATTTTTCTCATTGTTTTTTTCTCTTTGCTTTTCAGTATGGGAAGTTTCTACAGACATATCTTCAAGCTCATTGCTTTTTTTCTTGGACATTTTCAGTGTACTAGAGACCCCATCAAAAATATTCTTCATTTTTCTTACAGTGTTTTTGAATTCTGGAGTTTCCTTTTGATTTTTTCTTAGAATTTGCATTTCTCTGCTTACATTACTCATGTATTCTTGCATGTTTTCTACTTTTTAAATTAGGGTTATTTTAGATTCCAAAATCTCTGCCATATTTGAGACTGCTTCTGATTCTTGCTTCTTCAGACTGTGTTTTTTATTTTTTGTCTCAGCATAACATTTTGTTGAATGTCATAGCCAATGTTTCACAATGTTTAAGTAACTGAGGCAAATGGACCTTTAGTGTTAGAATTTATGTTCACCTAGGTGGGAGTAATGTAGTGCTTACTGTTTGCTGTTGCTGTGGTTTCAGAGGCAAATATTTCCTTTAGTGTCCTTGTTTTGCCTCCCACATGGTCCTAAGTTTCTCTGGAGACTCTTTAATAGCGTCTGAGCCTTGCTGTTCTTTCAGTTGTAATCCCGTGTTATTACACAGGGGCCCTATTGGCATGGTGATGAGATGTGGGAGAAGAAGACTGACACTATGATTAGGTGTCAGTTAGTGAGCTTCAGTCCCTGGGCTGTGACCTTCAGAAGTCCTGCTCAGCTTACCCGTCCCTCACGTCAGACAGTAAGGCTAGAGGAGACTGGATTGGGTCGTTACCTTCCTCTAGGTCAGATAAGCTCTGGTAAAATTAGAGGTGCTTGTGCTGTGGAAAACTGGTTTTCCTTGAGGTCGGGAAGTTTTTAAGAAGAATGGAGTGCTCTGGACTTACTTCAAAATTGTTACTTTTTCCATTCCCCTGACGGAAACATAAGGAGATTTTTCTCAGATTTTCAGTGAGAATCCATAGAAGTTCTTGTAGGTAAAACTCAAGGAAGGAATTTTTAATCTCTCAATTTAATCAATGTTTAGTATCCAGCAATTAGTCAATTACCCTTTAAGTGCTTCTACCGGGCTCTGATAATAGCTTTTGTTCTTGGTAAACTGTGATAATCTGTTCTCATGTGTTTCTCTAGTTTTCAGGGTGGCAGTTTTCCTTGTGACCTATATTCTCTGATGGATCTAGAAAGAGTTGTTGATTTCCAGTTTGTTAAGCTTTTCTATTGTTATGAGAATGGGAGTGATGACCCCAATATTTTTACATGTGAACTGGAAACCAGATAATTACAAACCAGATGTGATACAGTGGGTGTACTCATCAGAAAAGAGTTGCACTTAGTAATCTCTAAAGTCCCGTCCAGGTCTGATTTTTTTTCCCTAATTCTAACAAATTTTGCCTTGTAAATTCAAGAGATGCAAAGCCATCATCATATTTCCATGACATTACAGTTTTGAGGCAATATACAAATGGACAGGGAATGTATGGATATAAACCAGAAGGTGGATGTCTTAATCTCAGCTGGCCATTTGTGCTGTGGTCTAGAAAAAGTTGCTTCATGTCTCTGAACCTCAGCTTTTTCATTCATGGAATAAGGCAGCAGACTTACATTGCAATAAGTGCTAGCAGTCTGCTATTTTGGACAATAATTCTTTAAATGACTCATAACAAAAATACGTGCCTAATTTATTGCTCACAATCTTGGTTCTTATACATGAAATATTTTGTTGGCATTAAGAAAATAGCGATTGAAAAGTCAGCTGGGTACACTATCTGGCAGCCTTCCATTTTCTAAATGGAAAGGAGAGGTCTTGCTGGTGCTTCCATTTATTTCAAACATAAGAAATATGTTTCCTGGTGGCTGAAAGATCTCCTGAAAACTGGAAAAAATTGGCTTCAGTTGAGCAAGGTAGTTTTTGAATAGCTTATTAACTGAGAGGGTAACAAAAGCTACAGATTTAAATGCTTACTTTCAGGTCTTAATATTCAAATTGTTGAATTTGCCAACAGAGTCAGTTGGAACACAAAGAGTTCAATCAGTTAGCCAGCCATTTATGCTCTCATGCTCCAGAAAATCAGGGTATTTTTCCTTCCTCACATATTTTAATATATTTTGTATGAATTGACCAAATAGGCTTTTTTTTGTTTGGTTACTTGTGGGCACAGAATGATTCTAGTACTTGCCTTTAAGCAGTAAATTGAAATTTGTTCTGTACTTTTATCTTCTAATCAATTCATGTATCATTTATTCAACATCTATGGAATGTCAGGTACTATTTTAGAGCCTGGAAATAGAGAAATAAAAAAAATACAGGCCAGTCCTCTTTCAGGATTTTATGGGATCCTGGTGAAGTTGGATCTTTGCAATTCATACTAGAGCTAGAGAAACTGATTTGTCATCAACATATGACAGTTAATAGATGAAAACAGGACTATGAATGAGCTCTATTAAAGAATGGAACCTTTAGAATCCCCAATATTTGAAGAGTTCACAGAAGAGGAAGATACAGTGAGAGGAAAAAATCACTGAAGGGAAAAATTTAGAGAAGTTATTACAGGATTATAAGTTAGTCTTTGTTTGGATTCCAGAAGAAGCAGGCCCAAGACAAGGTCTGAGTGAAAGACATTTATTTAGGAAGTACCAGGAGGGGAGTGAGGAAGTGAGACACAGAGAAGAACGCCTGTAGGGGGTATGTTATCAAGCAAGTTACAGTTGTGAGCAATGGAAGCTTAATTTTAATGTCGAACTCTGAGAAACAATGTAGACTTGTGCCCTAGTGTTGTCTTGCCTGAGTGGTAAAGGAGCTGAGATACTTGAAGGCCAGCTGATGTTGGTTTAGGGCTATTCCCAGGGATTGTTAATTCCCTGGCACTTATAACGTGTGTACTATGAGTAGGTTCCACTGGTCAGAGGGAACCCTCAGGCAAAAGAGTGTCTGGTGCTGGTAGTTGTAAGTCTGGACTGTCATGCATGGCAATAAGTATTTAAGAGGTATGGATGAAGCATTGAGAGATGTGCTACAGTTTAGAGTCATGAGAATGAAGGGAAGAGAGAGTTTCTGGGAGGAGGAAATAGTAGTAATGTTAGCAGAAATTGACAAATCAAATAAGTAGAAAAAGAACTGAGAATTGTAGGAGTCTGTAGCATGAGTCATAAACTGAGGGGAAAGTGCTAATAAAAACAGAAAATGTAGAGATATAAAGTACGTAGAAGGGCTGGCTGGTTAGCTCAGCTGGTTAGAGCATGGTGTTGGTAACACCAAGGTCAAGGGTTTGGATGCCTGTATTGGCCAGCTGAAAAAAAAATAGAGAATAAATAAATGATAGAGCAAGATATAGGAAGAAGTGAAATGAGTTGGGGCGGTCAATATTTGTAGCTAAAATTAAGAACATACACAGAGACAAATGGAATAAGATTATAATTAAAAATAAAAATACCCTTTAATGATTTAATTCACATATCAAGACTCTCCTTGAATTGCCAAGATAGGTTGAAGTGCCACTTTTCTTTACAACGCCCCCTTTGCTCGTTTTTGTGATGGAACTTACCACATAGACTTCAAATTATTTATTGGCTGCTGATGCAGGGATAGCATCAGGCACAGAGAGAAGTTAGAGCTCCATTTGGTTCATTTGAGCTATAAAGCTTTGAATTACTTTGTGCCCAGCAACCTTAGGACACATTAATAGAAACTAAACCCATGTCCTGGGGAATATAAATTTGGTCACTCAGTGTCCATCCCAGACTGAGGTTAGTCATGTTGTTGTTTTCTCCTGACATATTGATGAGCAGTTGCATTGCAGCCTGTCGTTGGAATACGAAATGATTTCTTTTGAGCAATTACATTTTTCCTAAACAGGCTCTAGATGGAGATATTTATCTATTGTTCTTTAGTTTTCTCAACAGTTGAGATGGACAATATACTTAATGCCTAAAAGAAAATAAATATGAATTATTCCTCATTTTTAAGTCTCCCAAAGACTCATAGAATTGATTTAGAATATTATTTAAGACAAATAAGATATGAAAAATGTTTTTGAATTGTTAATCCAGATGGTTTATTAAAATGGGACACTGCTGCATGTCACTTCTTTCTATATAAGTACATTTTCTAAAGAAGATAGAAACCAATTGCCTTTTAAAATATAAAATAGATTTAATGAGAAATAAAGAGTTAAAACACTTAAATGTTTTTTTAAATCTGCATTTTGTAAACAACAATGAGAGACAGAAAAGTCAATCCATGATAGGAGAAAACAAAACAAAACAAAAGGCAAAATTTGCAAATGTTCTTGTATAGATTTTAACATTTAGGTAAGAGTTAAGGAATTATGATTATGATTATTGAAATAGAATAATACGTGCATCTCTTTCTCAGCATATGAGCTATTCTGCACCCTGATTGTTCAAGTTCAGGGCAGAAGAGAAGAGGAAAATTAGTAGGGGACCTAGAGAGAGAAGGGGGCTTCAGAAGGAGCCCTTAGCCCACTCCTCACACGTGTGCAAGCACATGACCTCTGTGAGTTTCGGATTTCTCCGCTGTCAAATGCGGGAGATTTTCCTCTTGTGCTAAATCTTCGAGACGGACTAACGTGAGCAACATAATGACTGTGGCAGGCGGCGGGCACTGGAGCGAAGGGCGCGCAGGGCAGAGCCGCGGGCTCAGGGCTGTGTCTCCCACCTGCGGGACGCGGGCGGTGACGCTGGAGGTGACGCTGGCGTCTCTGGCTTTGGCTGCTGCTGCTTCTCGGGCCCCAGAGCGGCCTCTACGGCTCGGCCCCGGCTGTTCAGTCTCTGTCCCGGTGCTGCAGTGGGGCGGCCTCCTCACCCAGGACATCGGGGGCCGCCTGAGCCAGCTCAGAGCCAGCCGTGGCCGGCAGGGCCGCCAGCGCCTCCAGCCGGAGCCTTCCGAAGGGCTCAGAGCGCAGGCGGTGCGCCCTGGCGGCCGTGCAGGCTACTGCGAATGCCTCCCTCGGGGCGGGCGCCGGTGTCCCTTTGATTGCGTCCTCAGAGTCAATGGTGCTGTGATCCAAGGTTTCTAGGACCATGTGGGCACCGGGACCTCCTTCTGAGGTTATACTGTGAACACGATGGAGAACTCCCTCATCACCCACAGCACCTGGGCTTCACCTACGCGCCACAAGGACCGCACCTGCCCTGTACCTTTACCCCTTCAGACATCCGCAACTGTGCGATGCTGAGATGGGCGTGCCTGTTCCAGGAGGCCTCAACAAAGGGGACAAGTCTCAGACTTATTTTGGACCAGACTCTCCTGCAGGTAAATTGAAGCGACTACATCCAGGCTTCATCCACTACCTGACAGAGAGGTTTTTTAAAGTCAAGATTGCTTAACACAGATGCTACAAGCCTAGAACTGGAGCCCTCACCCCGCTGACGGCTTTGCATTCCTGTGATCGAGGTAGTACCTAGGGCTTTGTCGCAAGAACTACTGGAAGTTTTCTGACCACTATTTTGACTGAAGAAAGAAGCCACTGATATTTTATGGAAACCACGATCTACATCACGAGGCCACTCTGTGCAGGGACTGGCACAAAGCTGGCATTATTCAGCTGCACCAGCAACGATTCCAAAGTTCCAAAGCTCTTTGTTTCTCCTTGCAAAGCTGTGGTTTGCACCCTCTTATTGGCCAAAATCTTTTCTTGTCTTTTCAACCTATGACAGGCTCTCCAGCTCCCCGTTGCTCTCCCATTCTTCCCAAGAGGGTGTATGAAGGATGGGTTCACAACTCTTAATGAAGCCTGTTCAGTGTGGGACACTAATCTTGTGCTTGACTATTCCAAGAGATCTCCCCTCTGATTACTAGATAGACATTCCAATCTTGGCCAAGGAAAAATGGACTGCTTTGATGGATTTGCTCTAAAATTAAGGATAACACTCCCCAAAAGATAAGAAGACAAACTGTAAGGGGCAGACATACCTCAGAGTTGAACATCCTGAAGCCAGAAGATGGCATCGTGCTGCTGTAGGAATGTGAACGGAGCCATTCAAGGCTTATTACTTAACAAAGACTAAGCAGCAGTGCAGGCAAATGCACACTGCCGCTCCAAAATCCCCTCACTAACTATGTCAGGATTTCACAGAAATGCTGAAGCAGTTCTTCAGAACTCGAGGATGAGTCTTAATAATCTTTCCCTAAGATGTCAAGTCTCCAAGAACATGACCAACTTGCTTCTGCCCCAGGGGGAAGGGAGTCATCTTTACCAGATAATGTTGGAGCACAAAAAGAAGCAGAAAAGAAAAGGCAGAATGTAATTTGAAATTAAATACTTGCATAAATGAAAAATAATCATTAGTCTTTCTTAAGGAAGTAGAGAAAGCATATAAAATGAAGGGTGTTTAGTTTGAAGATCTTAGAATTTAAGAACTGTGGGAGATTTCTAAGACTGCGTGTCACTAAAGTAGATTCTATTACAGATTTCTTACCATCTTGTTACAAAAATGATAACATTGCTGGGTAATGAATCCTAAGTCAAATCATTATTTCAATTAATTCGAGTTAGCTAATAATCAGTTGAATGATTTTAGACAGATTACAGCTGCAATTTCCTGGCTTCCACTGGGACTTTGTTGCTTCCCAGACTGATTTAGAGAAGTCTCACCCAACATATTATCATCATAGACCCATTTAGCCAAGACTTGTGATTTAATGTCTTTGTACAGTCTCATGTGCTACATCAGGTACTGTAAGACGCGTCTCCAAAGGTTAGCTGACACGAGACCTTCCACGGTAGTGTTTTCCTTTGCCATTTCACCAAGGATCAGGATTTGGCCTTCAGTTCTGTAGTTTTGGAAGAGAGATTTTTATCAGCGCACTTAACACAAGAAATGAACTCAGTAACCAGAATCTAGAGACTAATATAAATTAAACTGCTACTATAATACATTTACAGACAAACCTGCTAAAAAAAATATTGGGACGCTGTTGTAAAAGACGTTATATACAAGGGAGGCATTACAACAGCCTTTGAATGTAAATAGAGTACTCAGGACAGATTGAGCCTAGTAGTAGAAGCTCAATTCTTGGAAATAAGGAAGTTGTGGATCTAACCACTTGATCTGTTTTCCTAATCTTGAAAAGCCCACTGATTTTCCTGTCCCTTTGTTATATAATCTGTAAAAGCAGGCTGTGGAAATCACCAAAGGGGAAGCCGTCTGTAAGTATACAGTGCTAAGAAAATTAGCCACAGGTGATTGCTTTGATCAGAGAAGTTCCAGTATCTTGAAAAGCTATTTGGTAAAATTATTCTTAGGCTTTTCAAGTTGGCATGTGAACTTCCAATGAGGAAAAAAAAAAAAAAAGAAAACGTCTCTCTCATTTTTAGGCAAAGAAGACTGGGGGTTGGAGAGGATTTTCTTCCTGTCTCCACAAGGTTGACACTCAGTTGGGACAAGGAACAGCAGACTTGAATTGCTTCTTTAGAGCCGACTGGGCAGCCCCACTTGCTAAACCTAGGTATGATGTCCAAATGCAGTAACTTTCCCCCCACACTATTATACTGAGAGGTGATACATAGGACACTAATTATAACATTATTGATTTCAGACACACGTGCACACACATACACGCACACACCCCCTTCCATATTCATGTAAGTACACTTAGGAGCCCAGCACACTTAGTAGCTATCTGTTTTTATCACTGGGATGGCAGATGGGACATTATCCCATCAGCTCTATGGGTACTAAACCCCATCGTGCATTCATGACCTACTGGCTCCATTTGTCGCCCAGATATCTCTAGTTTTCTTTTTTATTGAGTTTTCTGTTCTCATTTAGTGTGACACTCACCAATCTCTATGCTTTCTTCTTCATGGTCTTGTTTTCTGTCACCATTTTATGTACTAATGAACACTTTTGGTTAATAAGAATATGCATGTGGTAACATTGGAAGTTTAACAAAAGTGCTAATTTCACAAAAAAAGAATTACATTAAAAGTAGAAGTTTTGCTATTACACATATATTGCATATATGTGTGTGTGTTTTATTGTGGTTGAAGGCAAGTCAGTGCAAATGAGGAACTGTTTTAGGAATCAGGAGATCAAAACAAGTCTTCAAATAAAGGCTGGGGAAAGTCCTTTGAATATAGAGCATCTAATCAGAAGGAATAAACAATAAAATAAACAGAAACTAGAAGAGACAATGTCCAGAGACATGACATGATTCCAAGCATATGCTGCCCAGAATGTATTTTCATCAGGCCTGCACCTTGACCTTAGAGCACAGATTCACGTTATAATCACATTTCCAGGAGTACAGTTCTGTTCCACCCCTGCATTTACAGTAGTTACTTGCAGAATACAAAGGTGAGAATGGATTTGGAATAGGATTGATCTGGGTTTGAGTACTGGCACCAAAAAGTAATAACTATGTGACCATGGGCAAGTTATTTAATCCCTTATAGTAGATTTTGTGGTGCCGCCCTCGGACCCTCCTGTTCGTGGACGTAGTGCCCATTCTCCCAGTAGATGAAAATGTTGGTGACAGGCAACTTGGAGCCTCTCTCTGTGAATTGCCCTCAGGTGAAGGGAGCTACTTTATCCAGGGTTACATTTCCTCTCTGGAGGCATCCTGTCTGCAATGATTGGTTGACACAGGAGTACAAAGCCTTTCCCCCTTGCCTTGACTTGGGAAAACCTGAAGGGCCATTCCTTCATCCGTAGCTCCTTATGAGATTATGTGAGGTCTTTGTTGAGACCGTGTCACTGTTCAACAGTGCAGCTAAGCAACAAAAGGTGTGCTGTTATCGCTCCTGCAGCAAACTGGAGGGAGACATTCCTCCACAGGATTTTCTTCCTGACGTTACCTTTCTTTTTTTCTCCCTTTCACCACTGAGCTTTGCAAACAGCTATCTACTGGCTGCCACAGTTTTTTCTTAGCCTGCTGCAGTTTGTTGTTTTTACTTTCCCGTCAACACCCTGGTTCCTTCATGTGGAATAAGGTCTAAAATTAAGGCCCAGAATTATGTGTTTCTTGACATCTGGGGCAAATTAGGAAGGCCTCGAATGGCCTAACTGCAAACTCCTCTCCCCTATCTGCTCCTAGGAATAAGATCTCCTAGCCAAAGCCTCCTCCTTTGCTCGGGGACAAGGCACAATCCTGTTTTTCTCTGAGTAGCAGGCTCAGTTCCCTGCCAGCCTGCATTCAAACAAGCCAATCACTTTCAGGTGGGAACCAGGAGTCACCCCACCTTCTTGATGCTACAAAGCCTGCTTCCTAGTGCCCTGGTTGTTTACTTTGCTCCTGATTGCAACCTTGTGTGGTTCTGCATGGACTATGGGGTCCTCCTCTCCCAGGCTGGGAGTATATGTGACTGATAAACTGCTGTCAATCTCATCTGTCCAGCATCAGTTGTCATCTGGTCAATTGTCCCCATAACTCAGGACAAGAATCCATTCTTCCCTCATCAATGGGATGAAAAGGAGGAGATTAAAACACTCTACTAAAGGAGAAGGGCCCTCTTCAGTGGCCCAATTTACCGTCGTATACCTCCACATCTGAGATAAGAATTGCAAACAAGGCTGCGGTCAGTTCCGGGCTGTCTGTATCTGCAATAACATAGGTGTGTCAGCATTGGCATCTACCCTGGGTTACTCCTGCAGTTCTTCTGTCACTCAGTCCCCTAAACTCTCTCTCTACCATGCCCCTAGATGTCCACATACTATAAATTTCGAACACCTACGTCTTCTTAGGGGAACTGAGATGAGTTCAGTGTCTTAGTCAAAATACACAGTACAAGGAATTTGTTTTCTCAGTCATCAAAATACCACCCCCTCAGCTGTCAGTTTAACTTTTATCTAAGAATCTGTTCTTTCTGTATCTCTCACTCATGCACACTCACTTACCCCCTTTACCTGTATCACTCTCAAATCTCTCTCTCTCTAGTTTGGCATCACTGCTGAAGCCCATTTTCATATTTCCAGCAGCCAAATGTTCAGATGGCTGCCTTGACATCAACTCCAGTTCTACATTTCAAATGAATTTATATTTTATTCAATACCAGTTTTCTTCTTTGGCTGACTTACTCCTTACTAATAGTCCATTTTCTTTACCTGTGTTTCCCAGCCTCCCTTCCAGATGGGTTGGAGCCGTGTGACTAGTCTGGCCGATGGACTGTGAGCAGAAGTGGCAAGTGTGACTTCTGAAGCAAGCAATTAACAGCCAATATCTTTCCTCCATTTCTCTTTTCTCTACAATGCCTTGGAAGCCAAATGTCTTAGATGTCATTGCTATAAGTGAAGGAGAGTAGCTGTCCTACATTATATTTTACCTGAGTGTGAACTAATACTTTAAGCTACTGAAATTTCCAGATTTATTTGTTACCAAGGTTTATAGTGTCTACTCTGACTCATAAGACTTCCTAGCTAGAACTGTATCAACCTGGAGTAGTCAAGCATGACCCAAAGAAGGTAGCTACCGTTCTGCCAGAGCACATTATTTTCATGCAAAGATGTGAGGATAATGTGCCTTATCTAATATTTTTAGGTAAAGCCACAAATCCAGATTTTCATGTGAAGCCTCCCAATTTAAAAATATTGGTCCCATTTTTTGAAACACTCTTTGAGCCATGCAAAATGTCTATGGGCCACATTCTGCTCCTGGGATGCTTGTCTGCAATTCATGAACTGGGTGATCTATAAGTCTTTCTCAGCTCTGATTTGCTATGATTCTACAGTCTGAGGAAACACCACTGCATTTATTGGTCAAATGGGCAGACGTCTATAGATTGGTCTAGAAAATTACTATAAAAGGACCAATCTCATTTTATCATAATCCTGCCATAAAAACAATAACAAAAATGAGAATAAAATTCCATACAATGGTTTCTTATTTTGCATCTCCGCATGCTTCAATTCTTCTTTTTGCTATTTAGAGCTTCCTGGTCTATAGAACCTTGTACTACTCACTCTAGGTAACTTTGTCTTCACATAAAGGTGCTATGCTCATTTATTGTTTGCATGTCTTTGCTTCCATGCAATCATCTTCTATGCTGCCTCTGCATAGCCAAATCATATCAATCCTTAAGGGCCACTCAACACATTCAAAGAAACTTTCCTCGATCACTAGAGTCATCACTGACCATTTTTATTTTGAGCCCTTGAAGCATTTATAGCTCAGAACACATAAGCTGCCTTTAAATACACTATCATGTATTAATAGTACTATTCCAAGTATACTAGCATTCTCTCCCATACCAGAATGATAGCTTTGTGGTATCTTGACTCATACCACTCTCATATTTCTCAAAATACTCAGCAGTATTCTTCAGCATTATGTGGCAAATTTCCTCATCTCACCTAGACTGCTCTTGTGTAAGATTCTGTACCGCTTTAATACTCTTCCACCATAAATGTAGTACCCTTTAGCATGGGTTGGTGAGCTCATAACATGAAAGCAACCCAGGTAGTGTGGGTGAAAGCCAGAGGGAGTGGGAGACAGAAAAAGGGAGTAGCAAGCAAACGGTGGAGGTCAGAAGAGCAGGACAGGGCTGAGAGCTGGGAAGTCTGTGGGTCAAGCAGCTTTTGGTTTTTTTTAACTTTAGTTTTTTATTTTATTTTATTTTTTCAGACAGCTGGACAAGGCATCTACATTCTAGCACATCTTCTTAATAAAATGAAATATTACTTTATCAACTAAATGAAAATCTGCTTACTTATATATAAAAAGGTAAAGAAAAAAGATCATGATTACCTAACAGGGAATTTGAATCCCCAAATAAATTATCTTAAAAAAAAAATCAAACTTATTTTTCCAAATACATTTTTACTAGTAAAAATTAAAGGAAAAAGAAACTGCATTAAAAAAATCTACAGGCTTGTACAGCAAGTTAAGACCACTATTTTTACATACCAAAAAAATCCTTCAATATTTTACACAAATTTAAGTTTTCAAAAGTAGGTCAAATATTTATGTTTGTATGGTCTACTAAAATACCATTTATTAAATTGACATCAAATTGGACTGCCTATGCTTGTACTACAGATAGTACAAGCATATCACTGACGCTGGATATGCACATATATCTATTACAGACACATGAATTGGCTAGCCCTGCTGTGCATACTACTTCTGTTTTAACCTGTAAAAATCCTTTAACCTCTCTTAAATTGCATTGCAAAGAAACAGCAAAAGGAAGTACTTGGAGTATTGTAAGCATTTGCTCAGGCATTCAAAAAATGCAAAAATTGTGTATGCTTTTGGGATGTAATGGTTATTGCGTATGATAAAACTCAGCCTTTCTTATAAAACACCTGCATATAGAGAGAATATTCGATACACTTATATTAAGAGCACATAGTGAATGTATTTACAGACCAGAACTCTGGCTTCTATAGGTCTATTCTTGTTGTTTTAGTCTAAGGTTTTACATGGTTTTGGCTACTTAAAAGATGAAGATTTAATAAAATAATGTTACATTATGTTTTTCTCTTCTAATAATCATTAAAAAGAAATATAGTGGAAGGGTAGAGGCCTATATGTACTCATACTTTTAAGGCCAATTTGAGTTTTGTTGTGAGATGATATTTTAATTAACACTATGCTAAAAATAAAATTGATTGCATTATGATTTTATCCACATGATTCAAGTATCTTATTGCTGAAATATTGTAAAATGAATCCAATAAGGATTTTCCATTTCCAATTGCCTGAGGGATGGATTCAACTGCTTTTATCAATTATGACTAAACTGGGCTGAGAACAGCTGTGTTAACATCCTCTGAACCAAAGACAGTCATCTAAAAATCTAAAACACTGACACTTCCCATCCTAGATAAAAGAATGAACATCCAAATAAAGAGAATCACACATTTAATCAAGTAACCAATCAACAACCACTTCTTTGTTATTCTAGCTAATAGTTACTCAAAGCTTGAAATTCCTAGCATCAAGGTTTTAGTGTTAAATATGTCATCTCTATCTATTGGCCAAGTTATTCCTGAGTAACTGTGGGCAACTGATTAGTCATTTTTTTTTTTCAATTTACAAAAATAGCACTGTTTGTACTAATGCACATTGCTTGTTTAGTTGTCTCTCAGTTTCAACTCTAAATGTTAATGGCTGCCCATGGAATATAGAGGGTTAAAAATCTTGATTCTCATTTGATTTTTTAGACAGGGCTCTTTAGCTAAAAAACTTACGGGACAAAAGTCCTTAGGGAGCAAGAGCCCATAGCTAGTGGGGCAAAAGCCCATCTAATCAATTCTAAGCAAGTATATGTTGATTCTCAGTTGATTTTTATACAGGGTGGAGGGTATGCCTGGGGGGCGGGGAAAGACCCAGATCAAGTGGTCATTTCATAATAAGTAGGTCAGGGTGCTGAGCTCACAGCTTCCAAGTCCACATCCTGTATTCACCCAGCAATTATTTTATTTTTCTTATTTCATCTATTTTCTGAGTACTCCAGTTGGTTTCAAGAAAACACATTTTTCTGGTTAAATTACATACAACTTCTGAGGAGCAATATTTAGGAAAGTTGAGTCAGGGGAATTAACACTGAAATTATTTTTCTAAGCTTTAACAACATTATGACTCAGGCATAAAGTAATGATTTTAAGTGCTCTGAATGTTTTATGAGGAGAAAATGAGTTCAGCATTGAAGGAAGAGAGCAAGAATTGCCTTTCTGCCTTTCTGTATCGCATTCCTCACCGCTCACGCATTGCCTGGAGTGACGACCTGCAAAATTGGAGGTTAAGGAGAAAAGTGCATGACATGATGTAGAAAATGGAGATGGCCACTGATCTGCTTATGGGGCTTAGCCCAGGGGACGTGTGAGCTGCATGCACTCCAGTGTTGTCCGCACGAGAAGAGGTAAGTTTGTGTCATTGCCTTCACAGAGCTGGACCCAGATACAGACTTGGGTTTCTCTGGCTATAACTGCATGAATTTTTAGGACTGCTTACTCCTGGAAGGGGATGCAAACATAGAACAGACAGCAAGCCATGTCTGTCCTGGGACTAGGCATTCTCCGCGCATTTGTGGAGCTGCCCTGGTAGACTCTGTAACCTCCTGGTCTGTGATTTCCTCCCATCTGGGACTCTGGGCCTGCCTGCTCCTTTCTGTCTTAGTGGACTCCCTCATCCTGGCTCACTGTCTGCCTAAACTTCAGATCGGCCAGGCCCTTTCTGCTCCAGGTCCTCTTATTCTCTGGCTTATTCTGAACAAAGCTCTGTAAAATCATCACCACATCCTTTTTTCTTCAGTCATCACAGGATTGTGGGAAAGTTTAGCTAAATGAACATTTTAACCTTTATTGAATGTTTACTGCCTGTCAGACACTGCTCTAAAACGCTTTATGCATATCAACTCATTTAATTCATGTGGGGACCATATGATGTCAGTATAATCATCCCCACCAAGTAACTTGCCTAAGATCACACAGATATTAGGAGGCAGAGATGAGATTCCAATCCAGGTAGTTTGGTTCCCAAAGGATGAACTCTTAACCATCCTACCATAAGGAGTCTCTAATAAACAGCCAGGTGGTAAAATGGGAAAGCCAGAGCAGCAGATTGAATCATTCAATATTTACTGTATTTGCGTTATGTTCCAGGCTCTTGAATGCATGCAATGACAGATCTTAAGTTATATCAGGTAACAATTTTACATTCTCCTACTTCATGATTTAGAGAACTATAAAATACAGGGGAATATGATCAACACTTGATGAAAAATGCAGGCTGATTTTCTAAGAAAGCACATGGAAAAGAGTTAGCAGTCCCAGTACAGAGGATCAGGGAATACTTCATGTTTGAGCCAGAGTTTGATCTGGATTCAAGCAGATTATCTGGTTGTTGGAAAAGAAGGAAGGGGGAACCAGTTCCTGGAAAGGAAATAACAAAAGGACAGTCCCAAGAGCACAGTGAATACAGGGGGCAGTAAATAAATTTGCATAAGATCTAGAACAAGAGCAGAACATAGAGCTGAGAGATTAAGGCCAGAATTAAGAAGAGCTTATTTGCTGGGCTAAGGAGTTTACACACAGGTTGAAAGGTGACATATGTCAGAGGAGAGTGCTTCAGAGGATTGACTGGGCAGCAGAGTACATTATAAATTGGAGATGGGGGAAACCAAACAAGAGGTCGATACAGCCTTTTAATATAAGTATTATTAGGCAATGGTCAAGGGATGGATGAATTTGAGAGCCATTTTAGAAGCAATTACAAAAGTCCTCGAGGGGGGTTGGATATGAGAGGCGAGTAAGAGTGGGTTGTTGAAGGCAGTGAGAGTCAAAGCACCCAGACCCTCTCACTCCTCTCAGCTTTTACTTTCAGCGGGTTTCTTAGCACACTTTCCCCGACAAGCGTGAAATGCAAGGCCTCCACCTTCTCTACTCTGCCTTCTGTGATCCCTGACAGAGGGAGAATGAAGCTGTGCTTGACCTGAGATAGCATTGATCAAATCCTGCTTGGTATGAAATTGGTGCTGACAAGGGCTTACACTGCTTGTGAAAAATTTGCAACACTCCCTTTAGAAATTGCATTAGCAATTATAACCACTGCTCTTAAAAAAGTCAGGGGAACTCCCAAGGTAGTCTAGATAGCCACAGCACAAACCAAAAACAGTGTGTCAAGTAATTGCTCACAGATGGTTAATTTTGCTCTGGGATCTCAGAGAGGGGAGATAAAAGACAAAGTACTGTGTTGAGAAGTGCTTCTAGAACAGGTGTGCACTACATAATAGTAATGTAGTCCATGGGTGTAGGAGAGAGAATGATGGAAATGTGCCATGTACAAGCCAGTCCGCCTTAGGTCCAGTTCTGTGAGATGCTGGGTTGAAATAGGTATAGGTCTGGGAAATACCCCTCGATACTGTTGGGGGGAATTATTTGGGAGTCTGACCTTTTTTTTTTTTTTTCTGTGAGAACCTTTCAATGGAAATGTCAATAGCCCTTATAAAATATATGGAGATTCTCTTGCTTAACTAGTGGTCTTAGGAAACAAGCAGATAATGTGTTGGACCTGATTTTGGCAAATTATTTTACCTCCTCTCTTCAGAGGAAAGAGTAGAACTTGGCTTGAAGCATGGGGACCCCCAGTTGACTGAGATTTGATACTTTTTCAGTAATGCTGCCTAATTGGCTTGAAAAGTTTAACTGCCTCTGAAATTCCTATTTCCCTTCCCTTGGTTCCAGAAGAGTGACAGAATGGGAGAGACTGGATGAACCTCCTATGTCACCTTCTTTGAAAACAATGTCTAGCATGCGCCTTTGTGGCACAGCCATGTGATCATGGATGGCAATTCGAAGGTCACAGAGTTGCTCCCAAGGCAGGTCTGGACTGAGTTTGATGTTGAATGTCCTCGCATTCAATCCATTGCCTCATTCACAATAGCAAGTTGAAATACCCAAATGCTGCTTCTTTTATGTCACTCTATCATCTGCAATTTGTTTGGAATGCTGAGAGTTTCATGCTTGCCCAACTGCCCCCCCTTTTATTCAGATGAAAGACAAAGAGTTTAACTGCCTCTGAAATTCCTATTTCCCTTCCCTTGGTTCCAGAAGAGTGACAGAATGGTAGAGACTGGTTGAACCTCCTATCTCACCTTCTTTGAAAACAATGTCTAGCATGCACCTTTGTGGCATAGCCATGTGATCATGGATGGCAATTCGAAGGTCACAGAGTTGCTCCCAAGGCAGGTCTGGAGTGAGTTTGATGTTGAATGACCTCACATTCAATCCATTGCCTCATTCACAATAGCAAGTTGAAATACCCAAATGCTGCTTCTTTTATGTCACTCTATCACCTGCAATTTGTTTGGAATGCTGAGAGTTTCATGCTTGCCCAACTGTGCCCCCTTTTATTCAGATGAAAGACAAAGTGTTAAATAATATACAAAGTATAGTCTCCATAGGAACCAATTAAACTTCATAGAAGAGGCTGACATGACTGCCTCAAACCCAAAGTCTTATTTAATTTGCTCTCACCAAGCCTAAGAGCTCCCCCTTTTTTTCTTTAGAGGTTGTTGAAGTTAAGCTATTGTTGTTGGTTAGGTTAAGCTGTTGTCTCTAAATTTGGCTAGCCTGATTCAGGTAATAGCCAGCATTGTGTTTATCTTGATTTTCACGGCTGATGCCTAACCTTGTGAGCAGATGCCAGCCACTATAGAGGAAGGGGCATAGACAAAATCCTGGCAATGATAGAGCAGGATCCTTCACTCAAGGGCTGGAATCAAGGTTCTATGAGCTTTGGAATCATTCAAACATAGTGTGGATAAGAGATGGTCATAGAGACCAGTGCAGCAAGGTTGCCATATCTGGAGTGCTAGACGTGATTAGCCCTGGGCCCTCCTCAGCAAACTCAGAAATCTCTCCTCCTCACCTGAGCTTCCTTGAAAGCTTCTTGTGTCCAATATGTATGAGCTTTACCTTTTGCTCTCTGTGCACAGTGTGAATATTCAACTCAGCCAATTGGGAATTTGGAAGAATTTCCATGTGTGACTGCTTGAAATATTTTCATATGAGTCAATAAGATGGAAATGTAACTCTTTAGGGGGTCTAAATCCACAGCAACTCAGAGAAGCCACTTTTCATGATTTATCCAAGGCTGCCACAGGCTCTAAAGATAAGTAGCCTGGAGCCTATGATGACTGCATAATAAATTCAGTTGAGGGTAATATAAGAGACCATACATCAAAAAGTAAACCCCTTATCCTACCACCAAATCTTTTCTAAAAAATGAATCCCTAGAAAGAGGTTGCACTGGTTACTTTTGTTGTTTTGGCATTGAGGTTTATTCACCAGTAATTGCACTCAGGAGAGGTTTCTTCGCTTCTACTTGAAAAGCAGAGTTTGTGAAGGAAATCCTCTGCGCTGACCTGCAGTAACTCCCAAGTGGCTAATATAATGGAGCATGGTCCCTTAAGCCTTCTGGTCCCTGAATAAATATTCTTAGAAGGATTCCTCCTGCTGTGCTCTGTCCTACCCTGGTGTGAACTTCGCACAGTTCTACACACAGGCTGGCACTTTGCTCCTTCCTCAGCTTTTCTNGACATGACTGCCTCAAACCCAAAGTCTTATTTAATTTGCTCTCACCAAGCCTAAGAGCTCCCCCTTTTTTTCTTTAGAGGTTGTTGAAGTTAAGCTATTGTTGTTGGTTAGGTTAAGCTGTTGTCTCTAAATTTGGCTAGCCTGATTCAGGTAATAGCCAGCATTGTGTTTATCTTGATTTTCACGGCTGATGCCTAACCTTGTGAGCAGATGCCAGCCACTATAGAGGAAGGGGCATAGACAAAATCCTGGCAATGATAGAGCAGGATCCTTCACTCAAGGGCTGGAATCAAGGTTCTATGAGCTTTGGAATCATTCAAACATAGTGTGGATAAGAGATGGTCATAGAGACCAGTGCAGCAAGGTTGCCATATCTGGAGTGCTAGACGTGATTAGCCCTGGGCCCTCCTCAGCAAACTCAGAAATCTCTCCTCCTCACCTGAGCTTCCTTGAAAGCTTCTTGTTTCCAATATGTATGAGCTTTACCTTTTGCTCTCTGTGCACCGTGTGAATATTCGACTCAGTCAATTGGGAATTTGGAAGAATTTCCATGTGTGACTGCTTGAAATATTTTCATATGGGTCAATAAGATGGAAATGTAACTCTTTAGGGGGTCTAAATCCACAGCAACTCAGAGAAGCCACTTTTCATGATTTATCCAAGGCTGCCACAGGCTCTAAAGATAAGTAGCCTGGAGCCTATGATGACTGCATAATAAATTCAGTTGAGGGTAATATAAGAGACCATACATCAAAAAGTAAACCCCTTATCCTACCAGCAAATCTTTTCTAAAAAATGAATCCCTAGAAAGAGGTTGCACTGGTTACTTTTGTTGTTTTGGCATTGAGGTTTATTCACCAGTAATTGCACTCAGGAGAGGTTTCTTCTCTTCTACTTGAAAAGCAGAGTTTGTGAAGGAAATCCTCTGCGCTGACCTGCAGTAACTCCCAAGTGGCTAATATAATGGAGCATGGTCCCTTAAGCCTTCTGGTCCCTGAATAAATACTCTTAGAAGGATTCCTCCTGCTGTGCTCTGTCCTACCCCGGTGTGAACTTCGCACAGTTCTACACACAGGCTGGCACTTTGCTCCTTCCTCAGCTTTTCTCCAAACACATTTCTCCATCAATATATACTATTCCAATTCCATTCTTTCAAGGTGAGGCACTCCCAGTGAACTATTTATACTTAGGGTTCTTTTAAAAAATATTATTAGTTTTTATACTAGTTTTCTATTGCTGCTGTAACACATTACCACAAAATTCAGTGGCTTGCACAGTTAGCCAAATTGCAAAGTCAGAGGGAACAGACCCACAAG